>NW_001856035.1:0-53798 GCF_000209125.1 Entamoeba dispar SAW760
CCATATAAATTCTTTCCCATTAAATTTACCAGAACGTCAATAATTGATTTTATCTTTTCTTTATTTTTTTTTATTAATTTAATTATTATAAAGAAAAAAAACTTTGAAAGTAGAACAAAAGAATCATTTAAAGATTTAATTGAGTTAACTTAGAATTTAAGGAGATGTGGATGGTCACCATTCTTAAGTGTGAAGTAAGAAGCCATATATTCTTTAAGGTATGGAACTTTCTTAATTTCAGCAACAATACTTTCATCTACTTGTTTTTGTTTTTCGACAATTAATGCTTTCTTAGCTTCATATTGTTTCTTAGCAAAATCTTCTTCAACAGTTTTTCCAAAGGCAGCTTTCTTAATAGCAATCTTTTTGAAGAATTTGACATCTACACCAGTAGTATCAACTTTAGAAACATCTACCTTTTGAGAAGTAGCAATAACATATCTTTGATTAATTCTCATTAATGGAACTCCATTGATTTTGAATGGTCCAGTAACAATAAGAGCCCCTGATTTAATACATTGTTTTAAGAAAACAACTTTCTTTCCTGCATATTTACCAGCAACAATAATAAGAATAGCACCTGGTACAATACTTTTTCTTAATTTTTCAAGGTTCCATGCTGGTTTATCAAGAGCTGTTATTTTAGCTCCTTTTCTTGTTCTTAATTTCTTCTTTTGTTCTTGAATCATATCGTCGGTTGGGTAATAAGCTGGAACTTTAGCATCACCTGCTTTAACTGGAACAAACCATTGTGGAGCTGACATCGATTCAATTATCTATTGGTAATATTTTTTTAAGTAAAGAGGAAAACCCTTTTGAGTTCTTATGACTTAATAATAAAAGAATTATTTTTATAGTTTTAATGAGGAAAGATGATTTGATGAGAATGAAAAAGAGATGATAATAACCAAAGAGTATTTAATCAAATCCACCTTATATAACATGAGACAAGAAGAATCTCCAACTCATTTTGGAGAAAAATTGATATTTCTACAAAACTCATCATATTTTGGTTTTAAACTAGGTTCTTTACTTACTATATATTCTAAAAGATGCTCTTTGAAAAGTCCTTTATATTCTGTCACAACTGAGTGGAGCTGAAGTGTTGCTTTTGGATTTGTTGATAATCGGTTTAAACAGTCTAAAGAATAGCGAACAAGACGACCATTAACATCTCTTTTTTGCATAACAGTTGTTACGATTGAATGACAAAGAAGATTGGCAATTGATAAAATCTTTTGTGATGTTTCACAAACATTTTCTAATGCAGTGTTTTCACTAAATAATTTGGAAAGAATAAAGGTAGCAATTACTCGTGATATTTCTGCAGCGTGTTGTATAGAAACAATACAAATCATAAGTACTTCTTTATCCATTAAATATTTAACAATTTGAGGGTCTCGAGTTTTAGACATAGCCCCTATGACTCCAAGTGATGTTAAACGTAAGTATTCAATTTCTCTTTCAACTTGAGTAAGAGCGAAGATTGGTGTCAAAAAATAAATAATATCAATTCCAATCAAAAAGTGTTGAGTTTTTGGATGAGAAGCAATTGTTTGGAGTAATGCTAAAGCTTTACAAACTCTTTGAATCAATGAATAGGATGATACAGCAAGAGTCTCTTTATGTTTACCAGATATGTAGGGATAAACACTAACAATTTCTTCAAGTAAAATGACAACTGTACCATATGAATACCACAAAGGAATAGCTAGATCTGGGTGCTTATCAGCAATTACCGATAAAGCGTTTAAAGAATCAAGACGTTTTTCGATATCAGCTAAATCAGCAATTAATTGACATGTTTCAGGAGGAAGGTCAGGTAAGTTGAAACTAGGAGAGGGTTTAGGGGATTGTTCCACTTTAGTAGTAGGTTTTTCAAGTTTTTGTGGAGTCTGTTGTTGAGAATTTTGTTGTTGAGACTGTTGTTGGCCTTTATTTCTGTTTCTTTTTCCTCCTTTTGCTGAAAGAGGAGGGAACATTGTGTTGATTGACATTCAATTTATTTTCCAGTTTTTTTTTCCTTTTTTTTAATTTTTTAATTTTTGTTAATATTAATAACATTTTCTTTTTTTATAACTCCATAATTCATTAAGTTTTTGATTTTGGTAAAATTATTTGTACTTTATTTTTCTCTTCTTAAACTATTATAATTGATAAAACTAAATTTATTGGTTGAAATATTGAAGGCACTTCACTTACACAATGAAATAATATGTTTTAATAAAGTATTATAATTTATAAAAATAAAGATTAGCATAATATTTAAAACTCACAAAGACTTATTGGATAAATCAATTACTTTGTTTTTAGTTGGTTATTTTTAAAAGATTAGTTATAAGATTATTAATAATGAATCATAATTTAATATAAAAGGAATGTTATTCATTAATTATCCATATATGTTTATTGATTAGACTATTTGTATAATATTTTTTCATATTCTTTTCCAAAAAAAAAATGAATTTTTTATCTTAATTTAAAATTTTTATTTATAAGAATAGCACTCTCTATTTTTATTATATCTTTTATTTTAATTAAAAATGAGTATATATATTATTATTGTTTTATATTTTTATCTTTGTTAGGTTATTGTTTTATAACGCATTGTCATAAGTTATTGTGCAGTATTATAATTCTTATTAGTTTTCATTAATGAATACATTATATTAATATGTTTATACCAATTCTATTGATTAGAGTTAATAATACTATTTTAAATAACACTATTTTTTATTAGTTGGTATTATCTGATTAATCATACTTCTTTTCAATTTTATTTTATATTTGTGTATTTTATTTTACTGAATATACTTATATTAACTATTTCTCATTTTCATTCAATAGAAACATATTCTTTATTATCATTTATAATTTAGAATATACGAATTCATTTTTATTAATGAATTTAGTTTTATTTTCTAACTATTCTTCTTTTGATGTATTTCTTTATATTTTTAGGTTAGTTGTTATTGGTCTATTAATTATATTTTAATTTTTTGCATACAATTTAATAACATGTTTTATTGATGTTATTTCATTAATATAAATATACACTTTTTAGTTATTTATTTTACTTGATTAATGAATACAGATTTTATTCATTAATTGTATTTTATTGTATTATTTTTAGTTGTTTTTTTTATTTTTATTAATCGTTTATTTTTCAATTTAAGAGTGAGTTGTAAAATAGAAAATACCTCAGACAAATTTTAAAATAAATTAATTAGTGAATAAAATAAATGAAACGGATTTTCATATAAGTGTTTAAAAGAAGATACAACATTAAAGCAAGAAAAAGAATAGTCAAAATAAAACAAATTTAGAGGAAATAATATAAAATAATAATGGAACAAACCAATAAAATGGTTTTAAAATAGTCATAAATTCATTAAAAATAGAAATTTATTTAAATAAAAATAATATACAGTTAATTAAATTCGTATATGATATTAAATTTTTATTAATAAACAATTTAAAAAAAAACTATTTTTAATGACAAATCATTTATTTACCATAACATTTTAATAACTCATGACACAGTTATGAATACTATAGTAACGATTAAAATATTAATATAAAATTATTTAAATGTCAGTTCAATATATAAGGAAAAAACAAAAAATGAAAAATAATAAATATCTACTTATTAGAATTCAAAAAACAAACAAGAAAATTAAATCAATAAGACTAAATGTTTAACTTTGTGTTACCTAATAATTTATACTTAGAGGTAAAAACAATAGGAAAATAATATTTTATTTTTATTAAGTTTTGTATAATAAAAAGTACTCATAAGCATATTGAAATGTTTCAGTTAAATAATTTTCAGATTTCAAAAGAAATTTGATGTAGTTAGTATCAATATAATTAATGATGATTTCAACAAATTAACATTAATATCTAAAAGTAGCATTTATAATGATTTAATGATATTTCTAATTAATTTTTAAAGTAATAAAACTATGAACAACAAATAATAATAGGAACTCTATTACTTTTTAGAATGTTAACAGACCTTCTGCTAATGAAACATTTACTATAAATTAGTTACAATAAATACATATTTGATATATGAGATTTTGTTAAATGATGAAAAGAATCTGAATTAAATTAGGAAAAAAATAATTATATAATATTTTACAATGAGTATAGCTTGATTATTATCGTTTTTAATGACTTTATATAACATAGTTGAGATTACTTACTTAAATCTAGAGAAAAGTCTATAAACTCCACTAGAGGAAAAAATAGAAACAAAGAAAATATAACCCACTAAAAGATTTTTGAAAAGAATAACTATAAATAAAAAGAATTTGATAAGTCAATTCTTGAAGTAAATATTGCAAATAAGATATATTATTGTTTTAACTAGAAATAAAATATCTCAATAACTTCACTAGTATATACTACAAAATAATGAATAAAAGAATTCAATGAATTTAACTAAACTTTTCTTAATTTTTTGTAGAATATAATTGAATTTTTTTTTTATTGTAAAAAATGCTCTACAAACAAAATGTATTATTCTCCAATTAATTTTCAAACAAATTCCAGTTATCTTTGAGCATAAAGGGCATATTTATTAAATGTTAATAATTCTATAAATATAGATAATTTTTAATTATAAAAATTTTTTCTCGATTTTTAAAATTGATATATCTTTGAAAGGAACAAAATAGATTCGCCAAAACCACATTTTAATAATTTTCATTTTTCCTTTTCAATTTGTGATACTGCTATATTTTTACTATTTCTTCCAATACTATTTTAATCAATTGATTTTTTTGGGCAGTGTATTCTTGGAATAGTTTTCAGCATTAGAAAATATCTTAAACAATTCGTTTAAAATAGAGTCATGGGGTTGAATTGTTTTGGAAACTTCCAAGGGAAGAAGAGAAGATAAAAAGGAAAGAATTAAAAGATGAGATAGAAAAGAGGAAAAGGATATGCAATCATCAATAGAAATGAATGAAATAGGGAATCTTGTTTGTGAAACACCAAATAATGAGAAAAGAAGTGAAGAGAAATATATAAAAGAAAGAAAAGAAAGAAAACAAGGGAGAAATTGGACAAAAGAAGAAGATAAAAAATTAATAAAAGGAGTAGAAATATATGGAGAATCTAAATGGGTAGAAATATCAAAAATAGTAGGAAGTAGAACAAGAAAACAATGTAGAGAACGATATATTAATCATTTAAAAAAGAATATAGATACAAGTAAATGGAAAAAAGAAGAAGATGAAATTATATTACAACAACATTCAATAGTTGGAAGTCATTGGTGTTCAATTGCATTATATTTAAATAACAGAACAGCACGATCGATTCGGAATCGTTATTATTCATTAATTAACAAACAAACTAACACATCATGTTTTAAACCAACAACTTTGACTCATTATAAAATATTAACTTCTTCTTCTTGGTTTTAATTCTTCTTCATCTCTTTCTTTTTTGTTTTTCTTCTTTTTTGTTATTGAAGATAATAAGGGAAGAAATAAAAAGAATATTCTAAGAGAAGAATAAACTTAAAAATTCAATGTTGCTTTTACTAATCTCACTTACAACAGCAATAGATGTCAGTTGTAATATTCCTTTTTGTCAAGAATGCAAAGGAAATCAATGTTCACTTTGTATGGACGGATTTTTACTTCAAAATGGTCAATGTGTTTATGGAAGATCAGTGATAAAACATTGCAAAACTATTAAAAATAATAAATGTTATAGGTGTTTTGATGGGTATCATATTCATCATGGAGAATGTGAAAAAAATGATATTTTATGTGTAGAATATCACAAAGGACATTGTCAAAAGTGTAGAGAAGGATATACATTAATTGGTGATAAGTGTAATAAGTGTAATGTTCCAGGATGTGTTGATTGTGATGGTGACGTAAACAAATGTAATTGGTGTTATCATCAATTTTTAACAATTAATGGATCATGTATTCAATCTATTGATGCATGTGATACTTATGTTAATCCGTTATTTGAAAATTCACCTTGTTTAAATTGCAGAGAGGCATATTGGATTGAAGATGGAAAATGTGTTAGTTTGTTCTTTTTTTAATTATTTTTTATTTAAAAAAAAAGAAAAGTATTCAATGTAATAGAAACTCAAGTTGAACACTGTATGTCAGTTAATAAAGCTCATTTATGTGGTACATGTTATGAACCATACGAAGTCAACGATAATGGAACAGCTTGTATTATGAAAGAGAAAAAACAAATTGATGGATCTGAATATAACTTATATGTTAGATGTGAATTATTACAATTAGATATTCCAGAATGTATGAAATGTGGTGATGGATTTTATAGAAGTAATAAGACTGGAGAATATAAATGTCATGGTTTGTTAAATTTAATAAAAAAATGAAATACATTTAATTTCAAATAGTAATTAATAAATAGAATGTACTGAATCTGATAAAACAACATGTGAAGGAAAAGATAAGGACAGTTGCAGAAAATGTAATTCGGATTGTTCATTTGTTAATGGAAAATGTGAACTTACTAATTGTGCTGAACATTCTCTTCCATATGATAGTATTCCATCTAAATGTAAAAGATGTAAACCAGGGTATATTCCTGTTGATTTTGAATTTTGTAAGAAAAGTGATGGATGTTTGAAAAAAGTGGGAGATAAATGTTCTCAATGTTACGATAATTATTTCTTAACGAAAGATTTTTCGTGTGAACGTTTGTTAACTTATTTGTATTGTTTATAGTTTTTCACTTAATAACTTTTAATTTAACTATTACAGCATGTGACGTTTCTTGTCAGACTTGTTCTAATTCTGCTAAACAATGTACGAGTTGTGTAAATGAAGGATATCCACATACCCATGAAACTTGTGAAGTATGTAGTGATACTGGATGTAGTAGTTGTGAAGAAAATAAAGATTTTTGTACTCGTTGTTATGATGGATATAGTGTTGATGAAAATGGAAAGTGTGTATTAAAATGTTTTGAAACTGATGGTAAAGTTTGTACAATTTGTCGTGATATGTATGATGGCAAATACAAATTTTATTTACCAACAAATGGTACATGTGAAAGATATTCAGAAATTGCTAAAAAACCAAAAGAAAAGAAGTGTGAGAATGGTGTTTGCACTGAATAAAAAATTTATTCCTAATTGAACTTCTTTTCTCTTAATTTAATTTTATCAACTAAAAAAGAATAATTTAATAAAAATATTGTAATAACATTTTTTTTATAAATAAATTATAAAATAAATAATAACTTTTATTTTTTTAAATTTAAATTAATTTTATTTTTACACAACAATAACATTTTTCTTAATTTTAAATTGTAAACTAAAATTAAATAAAAAAAAATATTTTGGTTTGTATAACATTTATCTTTCTTTTATTCAAAAAAAAAACAGTTGAACATGACACAACAAGAAGACGACAACAATCACTCTAATGAAATAAACTCCCCGCAAATGGAAGAAACAAAAACTGATATTCAAATTAATGAAGAAAAAGAAGAGAAGATTGAAGAAGAAGAAAAAAAGAAAATAGAAAAACCACAAACAAGAAAAGATAGGGAAGAATATCAAAAACAAAGTTTTATGGCATTAAAAAGAACATTAAATGGGTTAGTAAACAAAGTTAGTTTAAGTAATATTAAGACAATCATTGTAGAATTATTTAAAGAAAATTTAGTCCGTGGAAAAGGGTTATTTGTTAATTCAGTGATAAGAGCTCAAGATGCTGAACCAAATTTTTCAAATATTTATGCTACTTTAGTTGCAGTAATTAATACAAAAATTCCAGCTATTGGAGAGTTAACAATACACAGAATAATTCATCAATTTAATTTAACAGTTAAAAGAGAAGAAGAAGAAGGTTCATTAAGAAAACTTCAATTTATTGCACAATTAACAAACCAACAAGTTTGTTCAGTCACACTACCTCTTCAAATACTAATTCAATTAATGAAAAGTCCAACAGATGAAAATATTGAAAAAGTAGTTACATTGTTATTAAATGTTGGAGAATATTTTGATTCAATAATAAAAGGAAAAGTCCAACCAATTTATGAACAATTAAGAGGAATTGTTTCAAGAAAGAAAGCGTCAGAAAGGATATGTTTTAAAATCAATCAACTTTTAAATGAACGAAGGAATGGATTTATTAACTATCCTTCAGTAATAGAAGAGTTAGACCTTATTGAAGATGAAGATAAAATTACTCATACCATTGATTTAACTACACCATTAAATACAATGGATGAACTTAATATTTTTAATTTTGATGAAGAATTTGAACAAAATGAAAGAAAATGGGAATTTAAAAAAGCTGAAATTATTGGAGAAGAGAGTGAAGAAGAAGAAGAAGACAACCAGATACAAGAACAACAAAAAACAAAAGAACAAACTGAAATTGAAAAATTTGATGATCAAACAGGAGCAGAAGAAATATTTCTAAAGAAAAAGATTTATATTACCATTATGTCATGTTATAATTTTGAAGAGTGTGTACATAAATTATTAAGTCTTAAATTAAGAGAAGGTGAAGAAAAAATATTAGTAGAAATGGTTATTGAATGTTGTTCTCAAGAAAAAACTTATAAAAAATATTATGGACTTGCTTCTGAAAGGTTATGTGTTTTATATGTTTTATATAAAAACCTTTTTATTGACCAATTTAAAATTCAATATCAAACTATTCATCTAAAAGATATGAATCAAATACGTAATATAGCAATGTTATATTCATATCTTTTTTATTCAAATGCTATTCCTTGGGAATTGTTTTCAATTATTAAATTAACTGATGATGATACTACATCTTCTTCACGTGTATTTCTAAAAATTATGTTCCAAAACTTATTTGAGGAAATGGGAATGAAAGAGTTTAAAGAAAAGTTATTTTCAAATGAACTTCAAGAAAGTATTAGAGGAATGTTTCCAACTGAAGACAAAGAGCATATTATTTTTGCTTTTAATTTCTTTAAAGGAATTGGGTTAGTAGAATTAGCCAAACCATTACAACAAAATTATTTAGCACTGAAAGAAAAAATAAAAAAGGAAACTGATTGAATTTTTTGTTATTCAAAAAAAAACGTTATTTAAAAAAAAATGAAAAAAGAAAAAGAAAGAAAAAAGAACTAAAAGGATTATTATATTATTAATAAAAAAATGTTGTGGACTTATTTACATTTAATAACAGTAATATGTTTTGCAAAGCAACTTAATATAAATACTAATAATGAATGGATGTCATTAAGAACATATATCGCAAATGATGATAATACTGAACAGTTAAAATTAATAAATAAACAAAGATTAAAAAGATTAAATGATATAGAAGAAAAATATACCAAAGCAAGACAACGCTCAATAAATTATGAACGAGAAGTAACAAAAAGAGATAAACAACAATTAAAAATTAATAAAAAAATTCATGAACGAGCAAATGCATTTAATTTAAAATGGATGAAAAGTAATATTAATGGAAAATGGAGTGGAAAAAGAACACTTGAAAGAAACAATTTTATAGAACAAACAGAAAAAAAAATCCCAAATGAATATCTATTAAAAGAATCACCAATTGAAGAAAATCCAGTATATTTAAAAATGATTCAAAAAAATAAAATAAGAGAAAAAGCACACAAAGAATTTATGAAAAAAAATGGAAAAACATGGAGTGAAACTGAATCACTTTTAAATCAAATTAATGGAGTTGTTGGAAAAGTAAATGAACTTGAAAAACAACGTAAATTAAGAAAGAGATATTCTAAACCAAGATATGTAAAAATTGTATATAAAAATAATGGTCCTCAATATTCTAATAAAAGATATATTCATAAACCAATTATTCCTTATATTAATAATTATTATAATAAACCTTTTACTCATAAAATTTATAAAAAAGTTATTAAGTCTATTCAAAAACCTATTAAATATGAATTTAATAAAGATAAAAAATTTAATACTTTTCTTCATGATGATACTTGGAAAAATCAAATGCAATTAAAGTGGAAAGAGTATGAACAAAAAAGACTTAGTTCAAAAGAACATGAACAAATTACTCGTGACATTAAAAAATTGGAATTAGAAGAAAAAAATGCTTTAAATGAAATTAAAACTAGAATGATTCAATCAGAAAAAGAACTTCAAAAACGTTCAGAATTACTTAAAAAAGCTTTACAACATGAACGTGAAATTAGTGAAAAAAAAATTGCTAAAGAAATTCAAAAAAAGGCTGTAGAATTCACAATTGAAAGAAATAAATTAAGAAGACAATTTAAAGAAGCTATGAATTCTGCTTTTAAAAAATTACAAGTTGAATATACTACTACTGGATCAGAAAAAGTAGACAGTTCAAATGAAATGAAAGAATTGAAAACCTTAACACAAAAAGTATTAAAAAACTTAAATACTGATGAAACACCAGTTTCAATTCTGATTTAACCAACTCATAAATTTATTGTTTTGTTTTAATATTTTGTATTAAATAACAAATAATAAAAATAATAAAAAAATAAAAAATTTTTGTTAAAAAAAAAAGAAGGATCTTTTCATTGATTTTAGAAAGAGAACTTAAAACTAAAATTTATAATTTATTTTATTAATGAAGTTAATCATTGTTTTACTTTGTTTTACTCTGTGTTTTGCTCAACAACAAACTCAAGAAAAAAAACCTGAACCCTCTCACGTTCATGCTGGTACTGCTCAAAGACAATTAGACAAAGTTCAAGGTGCTTCAAAACAAAGCCAAAATTCGATTGAATTCCATCACAACCACTTTGTCGAAGAACTAACAGTCTCAAAAAAAGTGTTAGAAGAAACAAGAAACACTATTGTAAATGGATTAAAGAAAGTTACTGATATTGTCGGAAGTATTGTTAATGGAAAACTTCGAGAGGTTAATAATTTACAATTAACAGCTCCTGTAACATCACGTTCAAATATTAAGAATTATATTGAGGCTCTTGATAAAAGTGTTAAATTAGAAAAAGAGACTCGTGTTAAATCACTTTCTGATAAAATGAAAGTACACACCCAAAAATTAACTGAAATGGAAAAAACACTTCAAGATGCTGAAAACGCTGAAAAAATTGCACATGACACTGCCTCAAAAACAATTCTTGAAATGTCTACAAGTGCTTCTGATTCATTAAAACAAGCACAACAAAACCCTGAACATAAAGGTGATCTTAAAGATGTTAAAATTCAAACAAGTCAAGGAGGAATAGAAGTTAAACAAACGTTCCGTGAAGAAGAACATAAACAAAGAAAAGCTGTTAAAGAAATTAAAAGGCAAATGAGATTACTTCGTGAAACTGCCCAAAAAGAATTTGCAGAATTTAAAGAGAATTTAAAATCAAAAATTCAAGAAATGTTTGTTGATTCTAAAACTAAAATATCTAAAGTTATTTCTGACGCTCTTGAAAAAGCACAAGCAGAAAAAGACGCTAAAGAAGAAAGTGCTGAACAAAAAGCTAAACAGGCAGCTGGAATGAATAATGGAGCTTCTCCTCAACAAAATAAAAAACCTGGAAATCAAATTCCAACACAAACACCAGCACAAAACCAAGCACCAAATTCCCAACAAACACGTTAAGTGAAGTTTTTAAACCAAGTTCAATAAGGTAAGTTAAGTTTTTTTTTATTATCTAAGTATTAAATTAATATTTTTATTCATTTTGTAATACTTTAAAGAAAGAAATAAGATCAGCATAATCATCTCTTTGTATTTTTGATGGATTACTAAATATTAATTGTCTCATTTTATCTTCTGACCTTGGAAATGCACCAAAGTATTTTCTAAGATCATCAAGTGTAAAAACTGGAATAAAGTAGTTTGGTAATTCATTATTAAATATTGACCAATTAATTTCATCTTTTCTTAGATTTATCAATACTTTATATTCTTGGTTATTTTGAAGTTCAAAAGATTGTGGTAATCGTTCAATCTCTTTTACAGCTTGTTCAAAGGTATCAAAATAATGGATAAATAATGAATCATTATAATCACTCATTTCTTTAATAAAAATAATGTTTGACCAAATTTGAGATAAATCAGATTGTATAATTGTATATAATAATAGTGGTAAAAATGGTTTACTATTCTTACATTTTAAACTTACATAATAACATGTTTGTTCTACTGCTTTTAAAGCACAATAAATACACATAACCTTTTCTGAAGGAGACCTAACAGCATCAATCTTCCTAAAAAATTTAATAGGAACAGTAAGTATTTTATTAAGATATTCAATTGGACCATCATAACCAAAATATTTAGGCTGAAGATATAAATGAGATGTACATGTAGAATAACAAATTGAATCAAATATTACTGAATCAGTGTAATCTATATTTTCTAACTGAGAAATTGAAGGAGGCCATAAATATCTAAATAACTTATTATAAAGAAACGTTTTTAAATTTGATGAAAACGTAATAAAATTAAATCCATTATCATCACGCCATATTACATTATTTTTTACTTTTTCAGATACTTCATTAATAAATGAAGTAATTATTTGTTTTCTTTCACTTAAAAATTTTTCTTTTGCAATGTTAGGAAACTCAATAATAAATGTCATGATTTTCTTTTCTAATTCAGAATTACATTCTGAGGATAATCGAGAATGAAATTTTGCTGTTTCCATTTCACTTTCTCTTAAACTATTAATTCGTGTTTCTGTACAATCAATATGAAAGTAATGGGGAAATGCTCCACTTCTTATTTGTGGATCATTTTTTTCATCTTCTTCAATACTTGGTATTTGTTTTCTTAATTCTTCAAATGAATTTTGTAATTCCATTAATATTTTATACATAGTTGTAGAAGGTGGTGAACTAAATTGTGATGGTTTCATTTTCCATGACCATGGTAGTGAGTTATTACATATTGGAAATTTGATTGATATAGTGATAATACTATTCCCATTATATTTAAATTCATCAACTCCACTTGCGTGTGTTGTAAATATTGGTTCGTTCGTTAGACATGACTGTAATAATTCTGACAATGTATCAGGTCGGTGACTATTCGTTTGTGTTCCATTGAATATTGTTATTACTTGTTCTTCAAATTTACCACATAACCCATTTAATGTAACAAACATCATTGTTTTAGGAGATAAATGAATTAAATGTGTTTCAACAATTGCCACTGAAATAGGAATATCTTTGATAATATCAATTGGTGGTAATAATAAAATTATATTAAAATGAACAACATACCTCATCAGATTTTTGTTTGATATTAAATAATTGATAAGCGGGTGATTAACCATAGTTTCAGTGGATTCAACTGAACCACTGGTTGATTCTCCTCCTCTTGAATTTCCTACTATTTTTGACCATCCTCCAAATGCACTTCCAATAGATAATGATGTCCTTGAATATTGTCGTTTAATTCTTTGCATAAATCCTATTTTTAAGTTTTATTCTTATCATCTTTGAATAACACATTTTTTTTTTGTTATTATAATGTATTTATAGAATCAATGTTCTATAAATAAAACATAACAAAGATAAACAATACTCTATAAATACAATACAAAAACTACAAAAATAGAAATCAAAATTTACAATACATTTATTTATTTAATATAAATTATTAAAAAAATACTATTTTTAATTTAAAAAACTTCAATTAGATTTTTTCTGGTTAAATTAAGAGTTAAATGTAAAACAAATTGAAAAATTAGATATTATCATGAGATATTCCTGATTTATAGAAGTACTTTATTTTAAATATTAGATAAAATCTGTCTTCTTGTTCTATTTTTAAGAAATAAAATTTCTAAAGTTCTATAATTAGAATAGTAATATTGTGTTCATTGTATATAAAGATATGTTAAAGTAAACTCATTAATTTAATTAATTCTAATGAACAGTGTTCGTGTTACTTTTATTGGACATCCTGCCACTGGAAAAACTGCTCTTATTAAACAATATTTATATCATAAAACCATTGATGAATATCTTCCTACAATACAAGATAGTTATAATAGTTTAATTACTGTTGATGGGTATAAGGTTGAAGTTACTCTTGTTGATACTTCAGGTGAAGAAGAATTTCATTTACTTCGAGATAGTGAACTCACTCGAAGTGATTACCTTGTTTATGTTTATTCAGTAAATGATTTGGAATCATTTGTTAATGCACAAGAGGATATTGCAGAATGTCTTTCTATAATAGCTAATAGTGGAAAAAAAGGATATCCATCAATTCTTATTATTGGTAATAAATGTGATGTTAGTAATCGTGTTATTTCATCAGAGGAAGGTGAGAAATTAACAAATAAAATTAAAAAGATTTGTCCATGTGCCTTCTTTGAAACATCGGCTATAAAAAATCTAAATCTCCAAAGTGTGTTTAACACATTTGTCACTGGCATATCTACATCTACTTCTGAACACAAAATTAATGATACAAAAGAACATGATAAAAAATATAAAAAACCAGTTGCCTTTAAAACTTCTCTTGAAGAATTAGACCATCCCCTTTCACATCAAAATAGATTTATTGCCTTTTTCTCACCAAGAAGAAGAAATGAAAAACGATAACTGAATAACTAAATAAAAATAGTGTTATCCAACTAATGTATTTAATCAATTGAATATTAAAAATATTTTATTTAAAATCAAACAATTATAATAAAATAATAAAAAAAAACCAATCAATGAATTACATACAACTCTTACTATTTTTTGCAAAATATGCAACAGTGTATTCGTACAATAAATCTGCACTTGGTATTAGTATTGGACATTTAAATGTTCCTCTACTATTGTACTTATAACAATTATTTACTAACAATTCAATATCTTTCATAAATTCTTTGATATTGTGATATTCTCCTTTTCTAATTTTCTTTCCAATATAATTTAAATCAATAGGATGTTTTATGATATTGATATAATCAGTAATAACTTCAACATTAACAGCAGAAATGAAAGATGCAAATAGTTTATTCTTTTTAAGACAACTTAAACATCCTTCAAGTAATTTTTTTAATTCAAGACTTTGTTCTTCTGTAACATCAACAACTGAAACAGTGACTGGCAATATTCCATTTTCATTTCCTAATACATCTAATACTCCTCCAGCTCCTTCAATCTCTTTTAAAACTTCTTCTTGTTTCTTTTCTCTTCTTATTCTTTTTTCTTTTTTAGGAGGTACCAGTACTTCTTCTATAGGTGTAACTATTTCTTTTTTTTCTTTTTTTCTTATCACTTTTTTTTCTTCAGGTGGAAGTTCTTCTTCCATTGGTATGATTGTGACATTCTTTGTAATTACTTCATTTTCTTTTCCAATTTCAAATTCTTTTGTTTCAACTGTTTTCTTTAACTCTTCTTCTTTTTTCTTTTCTAATTCATTTTTTTCTTTTTCTTTTTCCTTTTTCTTCATTCTTCTTATTCTTTCTCTAATTTTTCTTGTTTGTTTTCTAAGTTTTTGTTTGCTAGCTTCTCTTGATGGATCAACGATTTTATGTTGATAAAAAGTAAGTGCTGATCGAGAAGATCTTGATTGAAGAGCATCTTTCTTTGGTTTAGTATATGTTGTAACTTTTCTTTTTGTTTTTAAATAGTCTTCAAATATTTCTTTATTCATTTGTTCGTCTTCATCCTCATCCTCTTCTTCTTCAGCAATAGTATCATCAGTAATAAATGCAATTTGTTCTGCAAATATTTCTTTAATTTTTTTTTGTTTTTTCACAACAGAAGCTGAATTAGTTATTGGTCTATTTCCTCCTCCAGTATCAGTATTTACTCCAATACTTTTAGCAACTTCTTTTTGTAACAAACTAACTAAATCCCATCTTGTTTTAGAAAGTTCTTTTTCATCATTCATACCACAATCTTTTAAAGCATTCCTCAATTGTTGAAGTGTAAGTTTTCTAAGGTCACCGTATTTGTCTTTAATTTCCATATTTAGTTTAGATGTTCCAACTTGTTTAGGAATGTATCTTCTATAATATTCAATTAAATGTCTTGGATCTGTATCTTTAACAGTATAGTCTGTTTGAAGTGTTCCTTTAACTTCTTTAGCTAATACACTCATTGACGTCCATGGAGCTCTTCTTACTTCTTCGATCAATGGCTCAACCTTCTTTTTTAAGTCTGGATCAAATCCTTGTTTAGCTGATATCAATTGATTATATTTAAATACTTCAATATCTTTATCCTGTAATCTCATTTTACCTGCCATCATTGCTTCATAACAACAAACTCTTTCTGGTGTTACTTTAGCAAATAAATCATCTTCTGTTGGAAGGTCAAATGTTGGATTGAGTTCCCAACTTCCTCCACTATCATTTCCTTTTCTATTAAACTTTGCACATTTTCTAAGAATTTTTCTAACAGTAGTTTCTGTTTGATTTGGAAAAGCATCAACAAAATCTGTAACTCTCACAGTTGGATTACTATGAAATTGTAAATAAATAGCTGTTTCTAATCTTTCTTTATTAAATGTTGTTTCAGTTTTAGATCCTGGAACTGGTATTTCAGTATCTTTTTGTGGTTGTTGTTGTCCAGCAACAAATAAATGATCAATTTCTCTCACTGTCCACCCACTCCCATCTTCTGATCGAATTAATAAGAAATCTGTTTCTGGTATTTTAGTTTCATGAATAGGTGTTTTTGTCATTTTATTATCTAATGATTGAATAGGTTGTCCTGCTTTTACTTTTCCTAAAAATGGTGATTCTTCTCCACGTTCAACAATAACCATTTCACCAGTATGATATTTTTCAGGAACAACAGCTTCATCATCTCTTCTACAATAATTACGAATTCTTGCTCCCATTCCAACTTGTGATAATAATGGTGGAAATTCTTCTATATATTCTATTAAATGAATTTTACCATCTTTTGATGACAATTCTTTCATATTTTGTGGTACATAAGTATTATTTACATTAAATCTTTTTTGTTGTAATTTAACTGAAACTCCTTTAATATGCATTTTTTCAGCATCTCTAGCTGGAAGTAATGGTCGATGAAAATTTTGAAGATCAGGCATAGTTAAATGAGTTTGGAATGTTTCTAATCTTTGTGCAGGAATAGAGTGATAAATAATAAATTTTTTTTGTGTGTATCCTGTTTTTCCCATAAAATAATATCTATCATTAGATAAATCTTCCTCAAGTCTATCATCAGCAATTTTCCATATTTTTCTTTCTTTTTTCTTTTCTTCTTTTTCATCTTTCTTTTCTTTTTTATTTTCAGTATCACCACCTTCTTTCATATTTTTATCTCCATTTTCTTCTTTGTTATTCTCTTCTTTATTACTTTCAAATTCTATTGGTGGTATTTTTTCTTTAATACTATCTGAAAATCCTGGTAATGGTTCTAATTTTGCTAGTCCAGGCCTTGTTGATCCATCAAATGATGGAAGAACAAGAGTTACTTTTTTCTCTTCTACAGGAGCACTGGATTGAACTTTTGGTTCAACAACACCAATAGGAGTATCATTAGGAACTTCTTCTACTTTAACTTCCTTCTTTAATGGAACTACAGCCTCATTCAATAAAAGACCAGTATCATTTAAATCTAAATATAATGGTATTGGTTTCCTCTTTTCTACTTCAGTTTCATCCCATAAAATGTCTGTCTCCCAACAGTCAGTTTGAAGTAGTTCATTTTCTAATGTAAATAATGACCACTCTCCAGTTGATTTTTTATGTGTTTGAACAACAGGTTCTGAAACAGGATCAACTATTCTCCAAATTGATTTTTGAATTGTTGGCTCAATCATTTCTTTTGCTGTTATTTTAACTGGGACATCCCATTGAATAGCATTTTCCCATTCATCTAAAATGACATTTGTGTTTTCAATATGAATAACGTTAGCATCAATTTGTTTAACAACGTCATCATTTTCAATGACTTCGTTTACTGAATTGCTTTCTTCAACTTCTTCTTCTGGTTGTTCTTTTTCTTCAGAATAAAAAAATGCATAAAAAGGATGTTGTTCATAGTAATTCTTTTTATGGTGTTGATTCTCATTTGTGGTCGGTTCAGTTGAATAGAACTCGTTAGCTATATTAGGAGATTTAGGAATTATACCTAGTGTTGTATGAATCATTTCGTTCTGGTGTCTGCGTTTTGGTTTAAACATGTTTTTTGGGAAAACATCAAAACAAGTAAGGTGTTCACGATGACCAGCTTGATACATGTCGATCTAACTGACCACCGACTGATTTAAAAGTTCCTCAAATATTCATTGCTCTATTTATAAAACTATTTCTTGACAGAATTTTATTAAAAATTTTACTAGTGGTGCCTTGAGTAAAAAACAAATAAACTGAATTTCGAGTTCATTTTGAGAAAAAGTCCTTTCTTTAATTATTTATTAATATTTTTTACTAATAATCTCATGACTTCTGAGATTGTATCTTTTCATCAAACCTCATACAAGGAGGAATATTTATGAAACATTTTTTTGTTTTTTATTCTTTTTTATTTGTTTTTCAGATGAAGATACACAGTTTAAATGAAAGGAAAAGACGTTTAAATAGAATATAAAAGAGTGCTTAAGAAAGTGTTTAAAAATCATGCTAGGAGCGATTCAACAACGAAATCGAAATAATCGGTTTGTTCTTTCTCTTAATTTATATTTCCTATAACTTATTATTAAGATACTTTGGAATTTCAATTGAGTGTGAAAAAGTTTTTGAGACACGAATACCAAATTTTTTCTCTACAGAACAAATTCAATATCCCCCAAGTGACTGTGACAAAATTTTTGCTAGCTGTTGGATAAATGAAGATACAGTTGTCCTTGGTTCAAAAGATAATCAATTAATTGTGTGGAACGTTTATGAAAAAACAATTAAAAAACTTAAATTACCAAATACTGTCATTAATTTTGATAGGGGTTCTGGAATTCATGATGTTGACTATTATCCAAGTGGTGATAGTGGATTATTGGCAAGTGGTAGTGACTCGCCAAATGATATTGTTATTTTTGATACAATGTTACTTTCACCTATTGCCTTACTTAGAGGACATAGTGATTGGGTTTTTGGTTCAAAATTTATTGACGAAGATGTACTATTTAGTGGAGGAAGAGATGGCAAATTATGTTTCTGGAAAATGGATAAAAAACCTAGCTATTATAATATATACCCAACAAATAAAGTTCATATAGAACAACCATTTTTTGAAAGAACCATTCCAGAAGTCAAAATTCGATGTGTTGGAATTCAAAAAATGAAAAAAATATGTTATGCATTGACATCTGAAGGGACTGTTGGGATGTGGGATGCTGAGCTTATGGAACCTATTCATGATGAACAACTTGAAGACTCATATGAGTTAGTTACCATGGATGTTAAACAAGATGGAAACGTTATTGCTGTTGGCTCAAGGAGTTTCACTACGATTCTGGACCCAAGAGATAAAAATGAGGTTGTCATCATTGGTCATGTTGATGTCAACTGGGGAGTAAGAAGTGTATTGTTTTTAGACAATTACCTCGTCATTGGAGGAGGAAGTGGTAGTGTCTCTTTTGTTGATATGAGAAAACCTGGGAATTATAAACACACTATCTATCACAAATGCAGTGGTACTGTTAGAAATACTTTTCCTGACATGAACGAAACAGATATTCCACAGGCTGTATATACTATTTCCTCTAACCCTTCGAAGACAAATCTCTTTGTTGGGGGAGGTCCATTACTTGTTGGGGTTTCTGGCTATTTTGGTTCAGTATGGAATTAATTGTTTGTAAAAATAATTGCTTTTCGTTAACTTATTTCGTCTAATAAACCCAGAAAAAACTGAATTAATTATTAATGATTTTGGCATAAAGAAGGAATATTATAATAATGGAACTTGTAAGGAATGCAACAATAATACTTTTTGTTCTTTTTGCTGCTGGATTTTCTTTGTAATAAATTTCTAATATATCAGTATTATCACTCATATCAACTTCTTTTAATATTAATCTAACAATAGGTTTCTTATAATATGTCCCAAATGATGGTTGGTTATAAATTGTTTCTTCAATATAAGAACGTTTTGGATAATTAATAGAAGTGATTGTTGCTCCTTCTGGTAAAACAATATCAACTTCTTCATTTGAAACAATACCTTTGAAATCTACTTTTAAAGGAATGACAAGTCTCTTTTGTTCATTGATTTGTTGGACAGAAACATCTAATGGATAATTGTAATTAACTTCAAATGATGTTTTCCATCCTCCAAGTAGAGGATATCTTGGTGGTAAATATAATGTAGTACTTTTTGGTCTTGAAATTAAATGACCAGTAGTAATAAGACCAGTACTATCACGATATTCTAAGTTATACGCATTCACTTCAACTTCCATAGAAAAATCTTTAAGATAAATACCTTCATAATTGAAATCATTTCTGTTAAACTCCTTATTTAATACTGCTCCATTATTTTTCATATCATCTATTTCCATGTGAACATAAATATTATTTTCATTAATATTAACAACTTTTTGTATTCTGCCATATGTCATTGGATGTAGAGAACTTTGGAAATGATACTTTATAAATTTAAATTCAGTAGGTTCATAAGGTCCAAATTTTAATCGACTTGATCCTTCTGTTGTTGGTTTAATAGAAGTAGCAATAGATTGTGTAGACCCAAGATTGAATAATGTAGTGCATTTAATATGATCAGAAAGTGGACACAAATGAGTTGTAAAAAGGAATTTATACTTTTCTGATAAACTACGTTCTTTTGGATAATTTTCAAGAGCATCAATATGAAGGTATTTACATGTGAATTTATTTTTTTGTTGATCTGGTAAATCAACAATAACTTCAATTGTTTTATTTTCAGGTTTAGCAACTACTTCAAACTGTAATTCTTTGTCATTTTCAATACATGTGAATTGAGTCATTTGAAGTGACTCATTTAATGGAAGAGTAAAATGGTATTGTTTTAGTTGTTCGCCTTCAACAAAAAATTCCATTGTTCTTTTAGGAAATGGTGTAAAATCAATGTTAACCTCAACTTGATTTTTGGTGATTGTTGCATGACAACAATAAACAATAAAAAGAAGAAGAATAACACCAACCATCGGTTGACTTTGTTTTTTGATTCATCTTTTCAAGTTCTGATTTTAATTATTCTTTATTTTTTCAAAAAAGATATCAATTGTTATATATAACGATAAATTAATGATTCTTCGAGAAGAAACAATTAAAATAAAACCAGAAAAATCAAATAATATTTCGTATAATAAAATAAACTATTAGAATAGTTTAATGAATGAAAATAATTTGAAGAGAGAAAGAAGAAACAATCAAAAAATAGTTGCTAAATCCCGAGATTATAGTAAAGAATCTATATAAAAATATCTCTTTAATTGTTGAAAAAAGAAATAATACAAAATATATTTTTGCTCTTTCTCTTTTTCATAAAAATTAACTATAAAATGAATAAGTAACACAGCAATTATTCAGAATCTCCTTCTTCTTCTTCTTCTTCCTCAGAAGCTTGTTTTTTACCAGTGTATTTTTCCATATCTTTTTTGTATTGTTCTCTAGCAGCATCAGCTTTAGCTTGATATTCCTTCTTTTCTTCTTCTCCAAGAGCTTTCCATTGTTCAGATGCAACTTTGGAAATTTCTGTAAATTTAATGTCTGGGTGTTCTTCCTTAATAGAAGCTCTGTGTTCATTTAGGTACAGAAAATAAGCTGATTGAGGTTTTTTTGGTCTATTTGGATCCTTTTTAGCCTTTTTGTCTTTAGTATTTTTAGCCTTAGAAGTTTTAGTGTTTCCCTTTGGCATTCAAATTAAATGAATACTTTTCTCTGTTCACCCTTTATATATTTCCTTCTTTTTTTTTTCTCTTTTCACTCTTAATGAAAAAAAAACCATGAACAAAATTAAAGGGAAATAGTAGTTCAAAAACCCCTTCATTTTTTCATGTCTAATTTCTTTACTGTTTTTTTTATTAATTCATCTAGTTTCTTTTTTTCTCTTTTACCTCTTCTCGATGCAATCTCATATTTAAAGGTTCTATTTTTATGAATTCTTCCCCCTTATTCTACCTAACATAATTAAACCTTCATTCTTTATCCTTTTCCCTCCTTTTCGACCCTCTTCTTATCTTCTTTCTTAAAATTTAATTTGAAAACTTTGAGTTATTAATTTAAGCACCTTTTTCAGAACAAAAACAAACATTTAAAGAGTATTACTCCTTTATAGAAGATATGTGTGCTGTTTCTATTTTATCTTTTATACTGACAATAACTTTTTCTTGAAATCAATTTGTCCCTACCTAGAAAGTAAGATTTCTTTTCATTTTAGAACTTTTTTCTTGTCCTTTCTTTTCAAATGGTCATTGTTGGTTTAAGTAATATTTAAGTTATCATAACATCAGAAAATAATTTATTGTTGTTATGAAACCACTATCAATGATGCCAAAATCAGTAAAGATTGAGTATTGTAAAAAAATGGGAGTGATATTACCAGAGATGAGGAACAGAATGAAAGTTGAACAAGAAATCCGAGAGTTACAACGTACTACAAATATGCTTATTCCGTCAGGCACTTTTAATAAATGTGTTCGTAAAGTTATTAATGAGTATACAACGAAATTGTTTAGAATAGAAAAAGATGCAAATTTAGCACTCCAACAAGCGGCAGAAAGTTTTTTAGTTTCTCTCTTTCAAGAAGCAGAGATGATGGCTCGTCATTGCAAGCGAGTGACTATTCTCGAGAAAGATATGTTATTGGCAATGAGATTGAAATCAATTTAATTTTAAACATTTTAGGAAGTTGTTGAAATTTTATAAAAGAAAAAAATTACTATATTTAAATGTAAAATATATTAAAAACAAAACTAAATTAAATTTGTGAAAATGAAAAAGAAAACCCTGGTGGTAAAATCATTGAATGGAAGAAACAAGAAAACGCCATCTTGAAGATGATATTTTTCTACCAACATTAAAAAAACGAGTTATTGATATTAAAGTAGAAAGTGTTGATGCAAAGTCTAAAGTCTCTGAAAAACCCTGTGTTATAGAAATAGGTATTTTACCACCAGCACCTGAACTAGAAGAGTTAGAATTTTCATTAAAAAAGGGTTCGGATGGAGTTTATGTTTGTTTTTGCCAATTTTATATTGATTTAATTCTGAATCCTCTGTCAATACAATAAAGTAATTCTAAGAATACAGAAGACTTATTTTCTAGAAAATTCGTGGTTCAATGGGAGAAACATTACAATACAAACAAATAGAAGATAGAACTGATTATATGAAATACGGTATTGGTATTCGTAAAAAGGGATCAACAACAATTGAAATTATTCCAGTAGAACATTTTAATCTTCGACATGAGATTGGAGATGCTGAAATTGTTCGTTCTGAACCTGGAACATATTTAGAACAAAAGTTAGATTTAAATAATAGTTTTGGTACTTCAAGACATGCAGTTAATAAGGTCTTGAGAGGAAGAATGGAAGAAGTTGTTGGAACACATGATATTGAAAGAGAGGCTATTGTCCCAGGAGAAAAAGGAGAAAAGAAAGATCTTCTTAATCCAAAAGACTTTCCTGATATTCCACCATTTGATCCAGCTACAACTGAAGTATCAGAAATATTCTCACTTGACACTCTAATGACACCAGATGAGAAGACTTATTATTCTAATTGTGCACGTGATGTCAGAAATAAACTTAAAGCTAAAGACCCTATCAAAATAAATGAAGTAATGAACATTCTAAAAACAACTAAACTTGGAGCAACATTTGTTCCATTACTTTCTCAAATGGAAAAAGTAAGGTTGTTGACTGTTGTTAGTTTATTAGAACTTTATCGTTCTCTTAAAGTTCTCTTTGTTAAAGGTACTCATATAAAGTCAGAAAGTAATGCAAAAAAAGTTGCATCTGAAAATTGGATTGATGAAACAGTTTTTGTTGGGTTATGTGATAGATTCTTAGATAGTATTACTGATACTGAAGCTAAGAAATACATTTATTCTAATTTAAATAAAATGTTAATAACTAATACTGCCATTGTGATTGCTTTACATATTTGTAATTTTTCTATTCCCATGGTATACGTTAAAACAATTGGTGTCGATTTTCTAATGGTTGATACAATTACTAAAAGACATCTTATTCGTATAGGATGTATAAAAGAGTCTAAGGCAAATGGAGGATCTAGAAAAGAAGAATGTTATACATTGAAAGCACCAATTAAGATTGTTTCAGAACAAAAACGTAAGAAAGCTTCTCAGAAAAAAGTATTTTGAGATGATTGTGACTGAAATAACGAGTGTTTAAGATTTTTGTTGGTTTCTTTTTTTTTAAAATTGAAACAAGGTAGTCTCAATAACAAAAAAAGAAATAAAAGAAGAAGGAAACATCAAAGAAGATGAAAAGAAAAATAGAACTTGAAGACATAACATTTATGAAGAAATTATTTGAATTGCAACAAAATGAAAAGGCTTATAATAAGTTACTTTTTGTTGACGCTCCTGTAGTAAAAGAAAAATACCACCCACCTAATTTACATTTAACAATTAAAGTTATTTGTATTGATGGTGAACTTATTATTGATAAAGAAATATGTGATACAGTAAAAGGATTATTATTAAATGAATTCAATAAGTTTAATGAAGAAGATGACAAATTTATATTTTTGAGAAAACCAAGGTTTGTTGTTCAATCATTATTACGACCATATATACAGAAATGTAATACTAAGCCATTATTTATATTTAAAAGTACTTCAGAAGAACAACTAAATTTATTACTTGATGGGTATTATGAGTTGCAGATGATTAATAAAACTTTTATTCATGAACTTATTGATTGGATGAGTGTTAATGATAAATACCAAATACCCATTGACATTGAACAGTATATTGTTTCACAATTTGATGTATTTAACCCACAAGATGTATCAGCATTAGCATTTTTATATTCTAAATTACAACAAACTGTATTAAGAAGATATTGTTTTGAATCATATATTATGAAAAATGGTATTTCGTCAACAAGAAATCAACTAAAAGAAAGTGTTGGTTCCTTAACAGCATTTGTTGTTTCAAAGATTTTAGAAGGTGTTTCATTATTTCCTGCTGTGTTAACAGAGATTCTATCTGGAGATCTAAAAGAAAATGAATTATTTGATGTATTACAATCTTGTCTTCATTTAGTTCAATATGAACAAAAGAGAAAGGATTTTGTTTTAAGAAATAATTTAACTCTCCTTCAAAATAAGGTTACTTCTCTTCAAACAAAATCAAATGATATTATTATGCTTTTCCTTCATACATTTTCTCTTTGTAGTCAAGAAACAGAAGCACAATCAGAATTATGGAATAATGGATTATATCAAACTGCAGTTACTTTAGCAAATAATAGTGGAGATGATTGTATGATTTATATATGTATTGCATCATTGGGAGCATACTGTGGTACAGTAGAACATAATGTTAATGTTATCAAAGCTGGATTTCATCAATTTATTATGCAACATATTCAAAGTACTACAAAAGAATTTAGAGAAGCAACTTCACTGGTTGCAACAGAAACATTAATTAAACTATTCACAACAAATCTTATTTCTAAAGAAGAAAAGGAAGGTTTTGTTGAAAATTTACTTGACTTTATTGATGAAAGTCTTTATATCCCAGCTATAGTGAATGGGCTTCAATTAATTAAGACACTTGTTAATGATAATGCACATAATCTTTTGTTAGCAAAACGATGGTTTTCATTATCAAGATTAGTTATGAGATATAACTCAGAAAAAGCAATAATTGTTGGAGTATTTAAAATTTGTGTCAATAGATATAGAGAAACAACTCAAGGTATTGATCCAGAAGAAATGTCAGTGTATATTGGAGTATGTTTAGACCATATTGATGATGAAGAAATTATTAGTAGTGCATTAATATTTTTCGAAATAATTACTAATAATAAAGAATGGTGTGGACTTGCAGTGAAGAATGGTTTACAACTTGTAATAAGTGAAATTATCAAGAGGTATCAAAAGAATGAAATGATAGAAGTTTGTTCAACAACTTTATTGGTTAATATAATTCAAAATAACTTTGGAATACTTGAATTTTATTCAATGCAATTACCTGATGTATTATGTCAAGTTATGAATACTTACCAACATAATTCATTAATTCAAGACCAATGTGGAACGGTATTAGTTTATCTTCTAGATGCTAATCCAAACAAAGATGAGTTACTTAAATGGGCAACAGTATGTTATAAAGCAGCACTTGAATTTGTTGGTAATTCATCGATTCAATGTAATTCATTAACACTAACATGCCAATACCTTCAGATAACTAATGATATTGATACTTTTAATAAGAATGGATGGATTGATATTTTTGAAGTAACATTGAAAAATTTTACCTGTGATCTAGATATTCAATACCATGGTATAAAATTATTGTTGTATTTATTAAAACACCAAAGCTATTCTTCTGAAGTAGAGTTAATGAATTATTTTTCTATTACTGTTATTAGATGTTCATCTTGTAAAGAAATATTAGAAGGTGTTTGTGATTGTATATTGCAGTTGATATCCCCATTAAATAATGATTGGAAGAAAAATTTAACATTTCTTAAAACTCAACCATTGTTACCAAACCTAGAAAAATTCTCATCGTTATATAACAATGATATTCCTTTGGCATTGAGATATAATTCATTACTTATTTATAACCAACAAATAAACTCAGGAGAAGAAAATACTGTTGCTTCTACTTACCATTTTATACTTAACGAATATATCAATTCAATTTATCAAAATGATTACATTCTCAATGCTTCACAAGAGGCACAGAGTGTTAGTAGTTTCTTGAAACTAATTTCAAATTTTGATTTTGATGAAGATTCAATACAATGCACTATTGCTGCTATGGCAATTCTCTCAAACACAAAAGATTTTTTTAAAGAGGCATACAATTATTATAAAATGGTTGCAAATCATTTTTTTAAAACAGATAATATATTAACAAGAAAGTACTCAACACTCTTTTTTGCCCTTCTCCCTGAATCATTATATGACGTTGATGCAATATCTAATTACGCTGAAGCAGTGACAAGCTCTTTACTTACTAATTTCCAAATAGCTGAAAATGAAATAGATATCGTATATATCACATTTGTTTCAATTAACCGTATTATAAAGAAGGTTCGTATTTGTCGTTCAGTTGTTTATCAATTTAATGCAATGAAAACAATCAATAAATTAGTAGATAAATTTAAAGCAAATTTTACTCTTGAAATGTCCAAAGAAGCTGATTTATTACTTAAACAGATTCAATAAAAACAATATTTTACATCTCATTTGCCATTATTTTTATTTTGTCATTTAAGATTAAATAACACTTTGTTGTTTTTCTTTTAAGAATTACACCACGATATTAAATCTTTCATTTCAATGAAAGAAGTGTTTAATTAAAAAATAACAATTAGTAGTAATTTTAATAAAGACACAAATTCAACTTTTGTTAAAAAAAAATTACTTATTAATATAAATAACTAATACAATAATCTTAGCCAGTTAGATTTCTTTTTTTGTGAGTTAATAGGAGAAGATTTATAGATTCTTTGAGAAAAAATATAATTTAATATTCTAGTAATTTCTGATTGTCTTATTAAGGTAATTTATAAACTAAATTTTATTTGTATTACAGAAGAGGGTATCAACAAAATTATTAATTTTGTTCATAAATAAAGAAAATATTTTAATAAGAATCAAGACTTTATTTTGTAAATGAGATAATGATTGTTTTCATAAAAAGGTTGTAGCATTTATTCAGTTATTGAAACGTCATATGACTTCATATTTTTTGGGGTATTTATACGTTATGAGTAATTTTGATACTTCACCTTATGTTATTTGACTCTGTTAAAACCTAGTTTAGTGAAGTTTGTGCTTTTAAAATATCAACAAAGCCATATACTAAAAATAAATTTTATTAAAAATAAAGCATTGAAGTATTTAATTCCTTTTTAAAGACAATGATTATAATCTTGAATTTAAAGAATAATCAACATAAAAAGAAATTATAAACAGTTGAAAATACTTTGTTTCTGAAAAGAATTATTACAATAATTTATTAAAAAAAAATCATAATCTAGTTAATATATTTTTTGATGTAACTTTTTTGTAAGAAGTTGTCCTTTCATTTAATGAAATTTCAAATAGTTTAAGATATTATGTATTGTTTTTTTTTTTTTCGTAGTGAAACTTGTACCCTTAAATAAAAAAAAAGACGACAAGAAATAATTCTATTGTTGAAAACAATAACTGAATTTTGGTCATACTAATTTATTCTTCCTAAAGAGGAGTTTTATGAATTCATATGTGGTGAAGTAACCTCTGAAGAAGAAACTTCTGAATAGTTTTTGTGAGGATTGATACATTAAACAATAAGTAATTATTGGCTATCTCTTTTTCTTTAAAAAAGGATAAGTACCATTTTGAGGGATGAATAGGTCAATTCTTTATTGACAAATTAATTTAAAAAGAAGGTATGACTATTTAATATCATTGTAAGACACCTACTAACCAACAATGAATCCAAGTTCTGGTAATTACAGAGATAAGAGAAATTATAAAATTGCATTAGAAAGTGTTTTAATTGCATTATTGAATAGACATTTTGAAATTGTATTAAGAAAACCAAAATCAAAATCAACAACCACATTATCTTATATTGAAATTGAATCAATAAAAAGAAATAATGATATTTTACAAATAAATACCTTTGTTGAAGAAAGAATAAAGACACTTATTGAAGAACAAGTTAAAAAAGGATATAAGTACTCAACAATTATATCAAAGTCAAGAAGAATGAAACTTGAAGAAACAAATAGTTTGTTAGTTGATCTTCTAACAGAAGAAGGATATTTATTTATTAACAAAACGATTATGAAAGGTACAGTAATAGTCGATAAAATAAGATATTTAGAATCTTTTTCTATTTCTTATGGTGATATTATTTTAATTGGGAAACAAATCAATGAATGGATTATTTCTAAATTAACAAGTGAACAATCAATTGTACTACCTTTGAATAACAAAATACTATCAATATTTTTAAAAAAATATTTTAATCAGCAATGATTTTTATTTTTAAAACTAAAAAAAAACTAATAATATTCATTTGTTACTTAATGGATAATGCTATACAAAATTTGTGCTTATTCAATTTCCGGGAAGAAATCAATCAGGCTTTATTAAAAGGACAACCAGAAAGTGTTTTGGAACAAATTATATTAAAATATATTGATGAATATAGAAAATCAGAAAAAAATAACACAGAAAAAGAAGAACCAGAAGAATGTGGTATTTGCTTCGGTGAAATAGATAATTGTTATACTATTCCTGGGTGTGGACATAAATTCTGTTTTAGTTGTGTTCAAGAAACCGTTGAACAAGCACTTAATGATAATAATGTAGAAGTTCATTGTCCACAAGCTGGATGTAATTCAAAAATACCAACTTCAGAGTTATATGCTAAATTCTTTACGCCAGAAATGTGTAGTAGATTTACAGAGAATTCAAGAAGAGTATTTCTAATGGCACAAAAAAATTGTAAGTTCTGTCCTAAATGTGAAGCAGGGTTATTAATGACAGATAACAAATTAAAAGTACAATGTCCTATTTGTAATACCTACTTTTGTACTAATTGTTTATGTGAATATCATGAAGGTAGTACTTGCGAACAATATCAAAAATGGAAAGCTGAAAATGATAAAGCAGATGAAATGTTCAAAGAATTTCTTAAAACACATGGAGAATGCCCAGAATGTCATATGGCATGTGAACGTATCAGTGGATGTAATTATATTAAATGTGTTTGTGGGTGTGGGTATTGTTATAAATGTCATAAAAAAGTTAAACATTTTTCTCCACACATTTTACAGGCTAATTGTTCTCTTTCAGGTGAAGGTCGTGATTAGAGAGATTAATTACAAAGTTAACTTGTTGATAATAGAAAACTGTTTTAAGTATTATCTTTTTTCTTTTGAAAAGAAAAAATAAATAGGAAATTTCCAAGAAAGTCCAAAATTCTCTTTTTCATCAACTCTAAACTAATAATTTATATCATTCAATGAGTTCTTTACTCAAACTCTCTAGTACTAGTCTTAAGCCTAAATCAGTTGAGTCACAACAACTATACGCATATTCTGAAATTATTAATCATGCATTACATTATGAGAAACCAATAATAAATGATATTCTTAAAGACTTACAAGATGGTATTATCCTTTCAAGATATCTTCAGATTGAAACAGGAAAAGTAATCCCAAATATCATCAAAACTCCAATCACACAAAAAGATAAAGAAAATAATTTAAGTTTAATTCTTGAATTCATTAAAAATCAAAACATAAAAGTTACTACTACTGTTCAAGACATACTGAATGGGGAACCTAAACCAATAATTACTCTCATGTTTTATTTAATGTATAGATTTAGATTAAATGATACTCCAGTTAGAATTATTGATTTCTCTAAATGGATTAAATGTATATTAAAAATTAATAATCCTTTATTTGACTTAAAAACTGAATTTTCTGATGGTATTCTTTTTGCAAGAATATTAAATTATTATAAACCAAATATTATTGCTTATAATACTCTTACTAGAGATAAAATTAAAACAGTTTCTACTTGTTTACAATTAGCTAAAAGTCAATTAAATATTCCTATTTTATTAAGTGCACAGGCTGTTGGAGCAAATCAATTAGATGACAATTCATTAGTTCTTTATTTATCATATTTTATTATAAAAGATAATAGATTTGGACCAAATGATATGAAAGTAGCAGAAAAAATCTTTCTCGGGAGAAGAGAAAGAACTAAGGAAGTAAGGAGAGCTAAAAGAGATGAACTAGTTGAAGAATTAGAAAAGTTAATGGATATTTGTCGTAAGAATACTGATGAAATTGTTAAAGATAAAATAGAAAAACTACGAATTAATGTAGCAAATATGATGGAAGGATTAGAGATGGTTGAAGTAGAAGAAGATGAATTTGATGAAATGGATAATGATATGATAATTCAAGAATTAAATATTCATAAGGGAAAAGTAGATAATATGATGCTTGAAGCAATGGAATTAGTTAAAGAAGAGTCAAGTACTCCAATAGAAATTAAGGGAGAAGATTCACAAACTCTTGAAGAATTAAGAGTTCAAATAAAACAAAAAATTGAAAAGATAGAAGAATTAGAAAAACTTGTTTCAGTAATGAAAGAAAAAAAAGAAGAGGCAGAAAAAGCTGAAAGAGAAATGAGAATGAAATGTCAAAATGAAAGTACCTTAATGGGAATTATAGAAGAATTTGAAAAAAGTGTAAAAGAACTTAATGATAGAATCAAAGAAAAGAATCAACAAATCGATGATTATGAAAAAACTATTGAAGAAAATAAAGAAGATTTTGAAGCAAAAGAATTAGTAATTCAACAATTAAAGGATGAAATTATTCAATTAACAAATACTGAACAAAAATTAAAAGAAGAAGTATCAGCTAAAGAAAAAGAGTTTCAAGAACAAATTAAAGAAGTTAAAGAACAAAGTCAACAACAAAATATTATTCAAATAAAAGAACAAGAAATAATTGATATTAAGAAAAAGAATGAAGAAGCAATACAATTAATTCAAAAAGAAATGGAAAAAGAAAGAAATGAATTAAGTGTTAAAATAAAAGAATTAGAAGATATAGTTTCAGGAAAAGAAGAAGAAATAAATAAAATAAAAGAAGTGAATGATTATAAAGAAAAAGAAATACAACGGATAAATGAAAAAATGAATAAAGAAACAGAAAGAAATAATAAAACATTACAAGAACTAAACAAAATAAAAGAAGAAAATAATGAATATAAAAATCAAATCAATTCATTAGAAATTGAAATTAAAATAAAAGAAGAAGAAAAAGAAACTACAGAATTAGAATTAAAAGAAAATAAAAAAAATATTCAAGAATTAAAAGAACTTAAGGAACAAGAGCAAATTAATAAAGAAAAAAAAGAAAAAGAGATTAAAGAGTTACAAAGTATTATTGAAGAATGGAAAGTAAAAGAGAAAGAATGGAAAGAACAATTAGAAAAGAGTCAAAAAGAAAAAGAAGAAAGTGAAGAAAATAATAATCGAATGAAGAAAACAATTGAAAAGAAAGAAGAAGAGGTTAAAAGTCTTAATCAAGAAATTGAAAAAATAAATAAAGAAAATGAAACTATGAAAGAAAAAGTGAAAGAATTAGAACGAATAAAAGGAGAGATTGAAGTTTTAAAAATAAAAGAAAGTGGTGATTCAAATGAATATGAAAGAATTATTGAAGAACTAAAAAAAGAAATAGAAACTATTAAAAATGATAATGAAAAAGAAAGAAAAACAAATGAAATTGAACAAAAAAAAAAGAATGAAGAATTCATTCAAAAAGAGGAAGAATTAAATAACAATATTGAAAAGAAAAAGAAAGAAATTGAGAAACTCAATAGACAAATAGAAGAATTAAAACAAAATAATAAAAAGAGTGAACAAGAAAATTTAGAAAAACAAAAACAAATTGATCAACTAAATTTAGACAAAGAAAAAATAATGAAAGAATTAGAAACATCAATAATAGAAAAGAATCAAATCGAAGAAGAAATAAAGAAAGAAAAAGAAAGAAATGAAAAGAAAATAAATGATATCATCACTTCAAAAGATAATAAAATCAACGAATTAAATAAGAGTATTACTGGACTTAAAGAAGAGTTGAATAAAAAAGAAAATAGTCTCAATAAAATTAATCAAGAGTTAACTGATCAAATTCTTCAAAAAGAAGAAATTATTAATACTACAATAAAAGAAAATGAAAACTTAAAAAAAGTAAAAGAAGAAATTGAAAAGAAAACAGAAAAAGAAATTAATGAATTACAAATAAAAATTAAAGAAAACGATGAAAAAATAAATGAGATTAATAAGGAAAAAGAGGTTATTCAAAAAGAATTTGAAACAGAACTTGATAAGAAAAAAAATGAATTAAATGAAATAAAAGAAAAGAGTGAAAAAGAATTAAGTGAAGTAAAAGCACAAATAGAAGAAATGAAAAAAGAAAATACTCAACTAGAAGATTTGAAAAAAAAATTAGAAAGTGAAAATGAGATAATAAAAAAAGAAAATAAAACGAAAGAAGAAGAAAATAAAGAAATGGGATATTTAATTAAAGAAAATGAAAAGAAAATTGAGTCAATCAAAAGTGAATTTAATAGTAAAGAAAGAGAACTTGGAACAAAAATAAAATTAATTGAAATGGTTAAAAATGAAAAAGATATTATGGAAAAAGATTTTAAAAAAGAAATAGACAATAAAAACATTGAAATTAAGCGACTCCAAAATGATATTGAAAAGAAAAAAAATGATATTGCTTTAATTATTCAAAAAAATGATGAAGACAAAAAGAAAAGTACTGAAGATAAAAAGAATTTAAATCAAGAAATTGAAAAAATAAAATCTGAAAAAGATGATATTCAAAAAGAAAAAGAACAAATTCTTTTAGAAAAAGAAGATTTAAAATCAGATTTTAATAAATTAAAAATTCAAATGGAAAATGAAAAAATACAAATAAAAGAAGAACATGAAAATAATGTAAAAAATTTACAAAATGAAATAAATGAAAAAATAAATCAAAATAATGAAATTAAATTAACAGTTGAACAGTTAAATAAACAGATAGATGAATTAAAACAACAACTAGATGAAACTCAAAAAGAAAAAGAAGAAGAAACAAAAAAGTATGAAGAGGTTAAAGGACAAATTGATAATGCACATCAACAAGTTGAGAGTATTAAAAAAGAAACAGAAAAACAAATTAATCAAATGAAAAAAGAATGTGATGAAATGCAAAAAATATCATATGAAGCAAAAGAAGAATTAAGAGTTCAAGTAGAAAGTGTAAAAATGATAGAAACAAAAGTTTCTACACAAAAAGCATCAAACACTAAATTAAAAAAAAAGGTAGAAGAATTAGAACGAACTATAGAAAAATTAAAAAATGAAAGAGATGAAAAAGAAGCATTTTGGGAAAAGAAAAAAATGTGGTTGATTGAAGATGAAGAAGATAAAAAAGTGTTATTTAATAGTCTTGCTTTAGGAATTAAAATGGTAATGCCAAAAGAAGTTTTAAAAATTGATAATACAATGTTGTATAATGAATGTAAAAGTAAAAATGTTCCAATCAAAGATTGGTATTCTTGGTTGTTAGAAACATTAAGTCAGAAAATGATGTGATAGTTAACTATTTTATTAATTATCTTCATTTTTTTTAGCTTAAAAAAAAAGACTCACTAATAAAAACGTCAATAGATTTAATAAACATTAATAACTTAAATCTTATTCATTAATTTAAATTTTAAAGTATTCCTTTTTTATTCTTTTTTTTTTAACTAATAGATATATTAACCCGAAAACATATTTATTAAATAAATATTATTCAATTGGCTCATTATTATTTTATTACACTAAATAACTCCTCTTTATTTTAGAGATAATTACTATAAAATTAGTGTTAAATAAAAAGTTTTCGCATTATATCTTAAATAAACTTCAACCAAAAACAAAATGGTTAATGTATTATTTACACATTAAGCTCACAACTTTTTCGGTTGTAATTAAATAATAATTGCTATATTTTAAGAAACTTTATCTTTTAACAAATAAAAACATTTCTTTAATAATCTAAATATATTTTCAATAAAAACGTTATATATAACATAATAATTAAAAAGAAAAAATAAATGAAGATTAAGAGAAATATGAACTTAAAAAAAATATAAAATTCAGAATACATATGTCCCTTGACAATGCTATTATTGTAGCTGAAGAAGCAATTAATTTTGATAACCTTGAAGATGATTACAATGCTATATTAAAATACAAAGAAGCTATTGAATATTTAAAACTTGCTCATTCTGATCCTTCAAATGCTGAAAGTTATTCAGTGATATTAGATAAAGTAATGGAATACAATGAACGTGTTAATTATCTGGCTGGACTTCATCCTGGAGATATTAAATTTGAAGAATTAATGAAAACACCAGTTATACTTGACCAACCTTCTTCTAACAATATTCCTACTCCTACTCCAGTGATAGAAGAACCCAAACTAGTTCAAGAATCTAAACCAATTATTACTCAACCAATTGAACAACCTCAACCAATTGAACAGCCCCAACCAATTGAACAACCTCAACCAATTGAACAACCTCAACCAATTGAACAACCTCAACCAATTGAACAACCTCAACCAATTGAACAACCTCAACCACAAAATATTGAGCTAATAACAAACCGACAAATAGAAAAACCACAAGAAATTATTAAACCAATATTCCCCGATCCATCTAAGTCCATTGAAGAAAAGAAAGAAAGTATTGTTATTGAACAACGAGAAGAACAGCAAAACAAGCCAAAGGCATTAGTTGGTGCAGTTAAAGTTATGCCCACAATTGATAGTCCTCAACAACAGCCTATAAATATTAAAATGAGCCAACCTGAAGAAAAACAAACCCAACCAATATTTAGTATTGCACAGTCAACACCTGTGCCAACAACTGGAACCGCACCAGTAATGATGCCAATGACGCAACCAGTCATGAATCCTATGATGGCATCAGTGAATGGTTATCTACCTGTCATAACTCCACAAGGACCAATGTTAATGCCAGTAACTCAACCACCATCACTCCAACAATCACAACAACCAGTGTTTCCACATTTTGGAACAGAGTCAAGTTCTTCTTTAATAGGAGGACCAATTACACCAATCACCTCTGCACCAATTCAAAGTGTACAAGAACAAAAACCTAAAGTACCAAAACAGTCAACCACGGCATCAAGAACTGCACTCATTAGATCAAAGTTAAGTCTTGAACATCCATCAACATTAAATGGATTAAAAGCATGGAAACTGGCCAAACCATTAGCAGAAAAAGGAAAAGAATTTGATAGTCAGACCAAATATGCAGATGCTCTTGCATATTATGAAACTTCATTAGATTATTTTGCACAAGCATTAAGAGCACCTGAACTTACTGATAGTATGAAAAAACAATTAAAAGAAGAAGTAAAAGCATATCTTACAAGAGCAGAACAAATTAAACCTGTTGTAGTTGAATTTCTTAAACAAAATCCAACATATTTTGGAGAGACAGAAAATGAAGATGATCAACGATTAGAAACATGTATTGCATGCAATAAAAGAATTGAAGGAGAGTTTGTTAGTGCACTTGGATATAACTATCATCCACAATGTTTTGTTGCAAACGTCACATGTAAGTTATGTGGGAAACCATTCTCATTTCCTAAAATGGAATTTAAGATTTATAATGATCAAGCTTACCACCCATTATGTTTTGAAGGGGTAACTGGTCTTGAAAAAGAAGTAACTTATACTCCAACATTCCAACATGGTACTATTTTTTATAAAGTCAAGTTACCAAAGAAAATTTTTAGTGTAAATGATTCATTTATGTATGATATTACTATTGATAATTCTACTAATTGTTGTATTAATTATATTGAAACAGGATTATTATGTGAAGAGACTCGATTCTCTCGTGGATTCTCAGGTGAAATGAAAGGAGAAACAACAAAAACAGAAATGGCTAAAAAGAAAATAATGTTTGAAGGTAAAGTGATGAAGAATGGAGTTGTTACTAAAAGTGAAATGTTTTCAATAGGAATGGTTCGTCCATCACATCACAATGATATTATGTTTTATCGTGGCTATAAATTTGTTGTAAGTTTAAAAGTATCTGGAGTTGCTTTGGGACCAAAAGAAATAATCTTTCCAATATATATTAATGAATAATTTTCATTGGTATTTCATGATATTAAATTTTTGTTTTTTCTTTATTAAAAATTAATATTTGTTAAATATTTTTTTAGTAATATAGAATAAATTCTGTGTAAAATATTGAATAAGAAAAAGAAAAAAGAAAGGAGAAGATTTTCCTTAAAATAGGACTCTTTTTCTTATGTTAAATCAAAAAACTGAAGTATTAAATTAATGAAAAAATAATAAAGATAGAGAAAATCAATTACATAATTATTATGCATTATTATAATCTAATCTTTCGGGAAATTAAAATAACTTAAAAATTGATAAAAATAGGCTTTAAAATAAAAAAAAAAAAGAAATATTCTACCTGATTCTAATGCATCGCGAAGAAACCCCCAGAAATGAATTTGAACTTTATCACTTCTTTCTATATTTGGAATTCTCGATTCAGTTTCCAGAAAACAAAAGGAAAAAGAAAGGACAAATTCCTAAGAGGCAACTATCTATTTAAACCCTTGGTTAAAACTTAGTTTCGTTATAGATAATATGTCTGAATTACTTGATCTTATTCCACAAAAGAAAAAGTTATTATGCCAAGTCCCAATTATGAATTGGGATAAAGTGATGGAATTAGTTAAACAATATCATACTGTAGTCTTACCTGCTTTCTACAAAAGATTTGATGTACAATTCCAATCAGCTAAAGATTATATTGACCAATCTAATTCTCAAGAAGAAGAAGCAAAAAATGTTACTACTATTAAATTGGAAATGATATATCCTGGAAATCCAATAATTGATAATGTAGAGGAATGTCTTTCTATTGAATTAATTCATGATATTGATCTTTTAAATTGGCTAGTTAGTGATATTGATGCTGAAATTACAATTACAAAAGTAGAAAGTATAAATAATGTTATCACTATTTATGGCTCTATAATTGCAAAGAAATATGGTACTGATATTGATTTTACTATTCATTATTCTAGAATGAAAGAAGGAGAATGTAAACAACAAGTTATCCTTAATGACCAAGTTTATGGTTATGTATTTCCAATTAAGAAAAATGATGGCTCTGAATATTGGACATGTTTTGGTACTGCTTATAAAGAAATGTGTAATTACTTTGACTCTATTCCACCAGAATCATCAGATGGAGATATGAGAATTATACCATTTATCAGAACTATGAAATTAGTTAGTGATGCTATTGATCTTTCTTTTGATGATGATTTCATTGAACGATTTAATGCTAAACATAATTCAACATTACCATTAGACAAACATATTTATAAAGTATTTAGTGGTAATATTATTACTTGTAAAGATGGACTTCTTAAACCATTACAAAACTCAACAGAACCAAAGGTTCTTAAATTCCTTCAAGACACAGAATTAAAAAAATTTCTTCCAGAATATCATGGTAAAGTTGAAATTAATGATACTGTTTTTATTTCTATGGGAGATTTAACACAAGGATATACTAATCCAAAAGTTCTTGACATTAAACTTGGACAAACATGTACTATTAGTAAAATGGAACAACAACCATTTGGATTTAAAGTTATTGGAAGTATTTCTGATCCAAAGAAAACTTGTTTTTCATGGGATGATTTATATAGTGCAGTTAAAAAATATTTAAAAGATAATAAAGAAAATTTCTGTAGATATGAAGTCCTTCCTTCTTTAATTAAACAACTTAATGAACTTCTTAGTATTGCTACTACCTTTACTGGAGTACAATTTAAACAAGTTTCATTAATGCTTATCTACGATGCAATTGATAATGCCTCACAAAAACCAACAATTCATCTTCTTGATTTCCAAAAGAGTATTATTGATGATAAAGCGGGAGTTGATCATTATTTCTGTTTTGGTATTTCATCATTAATTAAATTATTACAATCTGTTCATAATTATTATACATCTAGACATTGTGTTTTCCTTTGTAGGCATGGATTTAGATTAGATTATACTGATCTTAGTTGGGTTCCAAATGCTAAATATCCACATGACCCTCCTTTGTCCACAGAAGGAATTCAACAAGCCAAAGATTTAGCTAAACGTTTAAAACATGAGAATTTAGATATTATTATAAGTTCTCCATTCTATAGAGCAACTCAGACAGCTAAATTTATTGCTGAAGAATTAGGAATTAAATATGTTGTTGAACCAGCATTTGGTGAATTTCTTTCAATTAATAATCGTAAAGCTGTTCCTGATCTTGACCCAACTCCATTAGAAGAAGACAATGCAATGGATAGAAGTTTTACTCCTTTAGGAGGAGTTCTTTCTTTAGAAACTTGGGATTCTATGCAAGAACGTGTTCATACTAGTTTAAATGCAATAACAAAAAAATATCATCGTGTGGCTATCGTATCTCATCGTTCAACTTTCCAAGCTTTACTCTCAGTAATTGTTGGGCATAAATTCAAGTATCCACTTGATTTTGCTTCTGTCACTTCAATGGTTCCAGCTAAAGGAAGTGCTGGATGGGTTATTGATAGAATCAATATGTTCTCACATCTCACCGTATTTACTGAAAGTCCTTATTATAATCCAAATTATGCTGCAAAGAATTATAATGATATGATTATTGATGATAACGGTGCTGTCCATGACTCATAACTGTGTTATCTATCTTTATTTAAATATTTTTTTTTTAAATTTAATAAATTTTTAGTTCACTAAATTATACTTGAGTTTCAACATCTGCCATAAAAGTATCTGTTTGTTTAATAATAATATCGTCATAAGCTTCTTGTTGTTGCAAATCAATCACTCCCTGTGTCTTTAAAACCAATAATTCAAAGAAACACCCAACAACAGGTTTTCTTTTCTTTCCTTGAACAAATGCTTTATATGACATTTCAGTTCTTTCTCCCATTGATCTTTTCAAGAAATTATGAATTTTAGCTGATCTTGATGTCCAACTATCAGTAACAATTTTTTGTTTAAATGGCTCTTCAGGAATAGCTACATCTTCATTATATCCTTCGTTATTTTCAAAGTTTAACGTTGGAATATCATCTTGAATAGGAAGATTTTCATCAGGAATAATATCACTAACCCTTCTTTTTTCTTCAGAACTTACTTCATCAGACATACCATCTTTATGTTTTAATGGTTTTAATGTTGAAATATGTTCTTGTACTTCCTCTAAATGTTTTTGAGCTTCTTCTTTTTGACTTGCAACATCAACTTCTTTCACAATATCTTTTTCTTGAACTTCATCTTTATTAATCATTTTGATATAATTCTTAATTCTTTCATTTGTAACTTCCCATCTTCCTCGAAGTCGTCTTCCTTCTTCTCTCAATTCATTTAAACTTCCAGGTGCTAAATCAAATTCTCTAATAATTTTATCACAATCTTTTTTTGTTTTTTCATATCTCTTAACACTAATTAATGTTGCTTTATCATAAATGATTTTTTTTTCTTTTCTTGTCTTTTTCTTTTTTTCTTTGCCTTCATCTTCTTTTGCTTTTTCTTCTCCATTATCTTCAATTAATACCTCATTTTCTTGTGGTATTTCAGCTGGTATTTCTGGTACATCTTCATTAACCATTGGTAATGGTGCTTCTGTTTCTTCCATTAAAGAAACTCCTTTCTCACTTATTTCATGAGATGGTTCTTCATTTGATACAGCAGAAATAAGTCCTGCCATAGTAGTATCAATCAAAGATTTGTCAATAGGTTGAATTAATTCAGATGGTTGAATAGATTCTGGAGCTCTTAACACAGCAGGGTCATTTAATAATTCATCTAATGTATTTAATGGAATTTCATCCATTGATCCCATAGTAACTAAATTACCGATATCTTGTTGAAGAGTAATATCTTGAGCATTTGCTGTAAAGTTCCCAGTTAAATCTCTTAAGTCATCAGCATTTAATTGTTCATCTAATTGAAGATCTAATGCTAAGTTAGCAAAATTTATTCCTTCATTAATACTACTATCTTCAGAAAAATCTCTTTGTCTTGTTGGGATAGTAATTGCTCCATGTGGTGCAACAGCTTTTTCTGCATCAACAGCACCTGGTCTGAATGATAATTTAATTTTTACTAATGCATCGTTACAGTCTTGAAGTAAATACTTTACTTTTCTTGAATAAATACGGCAAATACCTAACAATAGATGTCCACTAATTCTTAATGCTATTGGAATTTCTGGATTAGCAACTGCATTAACAGCTTCCTTTAAATCAATAGCAAGAATTTGTTGTTTAGTTAATTTACCTTCCCAATGAGCTGCAATCCAAACCTTAGCAAGTGGACCTTTTTTTGTTAAAACCACTTGTGAATAAAACATATTTTTTTATTTTAACTTTTTAAGTTATTTCTTCAATTTTAGTTCAAAAAGAGAAAAACTAATGATTTTGAAATAATCCCGAAAATTAAAAAAGGGTTTGATAGGTTTAATAATTTTTTTCTCAAAACAGAGAAAATAAAGAAAAATCATTTAAAATGTATTCGAGTTAGAAACATTAAGCATTAGAAGAATATTTTTTTAAACCCATTTAATTGCTCCAATAAATTCAACTTGGAATTTGATTTCTGAAACAAACTTAAAGTCATGTGCATTTGTATAAGCTTGATCTGGGTTAGTAATTTTACACATACCATGTTTTAGTACAAAGAAATTATGAGACCCAATAATCAGATCTTTTGATTTAGATGAATAAATGCATAAAGTTTTACTTTCATTATCCTGAAGATAAAATGCTCGTGGTTGAATACCACTAGGATTTAATAGTGAAAAAATGAAATGTTTTGGATCTTTTGTTATCATTTCACAATCATCTATTCCTTTTCCAGGTTTTAATGGAGCATTAGGAATTGGTAATGAATTAAAAGTACCAAATATACTACCATCTTTTGTAACAATGATTATCATTACATTTGGTTTATTACAGATAGCATTATTTAAATGAAGAACTTCAATTCTTCTAAAATTAGAACAACTGTAAATAACTCGTGGAGCAGTTAATCCAGTCCATTGATGTAATTGATTATAATACAATCCAATAAATCCACATTTATCTAATTCATGTAAATAAATTTCACTCCAAATAGCCTCATCCATTCTTTTAATATCTGTATAATTTATTTGTAATTCATTTAGAGTGTCATGTATATTTTTCATATCTTTTTTACATTTTTCACTTTTATCACATAAATCTCTTACGTCATTAACAATACTTCCTTTTTCTACTGTATCCATTCTTACTCTTAATTCTAATAAATCGTTATTAATTTTTTTAATAAATACTTCATCTAAATTACTTCTTCCATCATTAAATTTAACTTTTTTTAATTCTTCAATAGCATCAGAATTATTAACACAAATAATTCTATCATTATTAACTTTTTCTTCAATTGTTGTTATTTTTGTTTGAATGTTTTCAATATTTTCTTCATAACCTTTTAATTTTCCTCCAATTTTTTTAATGTCTTCTTTTAATTTATTAAATAATTTCTTTTTATCATCATCATCATTTCCTTCATCTTTTTTACTCTTTTTACTTTCTTTTTTTATATTAGCTTCAATTAATTCTGTTTTCTTGGTAATAATATCAATATTTGCATCTGTAATTTTAATTTTTTCTTCAAGTTGTTCTATTTTATTAATTTTATTTTGTAATTCTTCTATAGACTCATTCATATTTTTTTCATTTCTTTGAATATCTTTAATGACTTCTTTTATTTCATTACCTTCATTGTTTGGTTCATTTATAATACTCGGTATATCATTTGATTTCTCTTTAATACTTTTTATTTCTTCTTCTAATTCTTTTCGAACTGTTTCAACTTCTAATTTATTTACAAACACTTCATTTTTATTTTTAATTTCAGTTATATCATGTTTAATACATTCATTTTGTTTCTTTATTTCTTCATTTTCTTTTTGAATGTCTTCAATAACTTTTTTATTTTTTTCATTATTTATCTTTACCTCATCAATACTTTTAATTATTTCTTTAATATTTTCTATATTTTGTTTAATTATATCTATTTCTTCTTTTTTAACCATTTCATTAATTCTGTTTGTAACACCTTCTATTTTCTTTTCATCTTCATAAACTTTCTCTTTTAACTCCTCAACTTCTTCTTTTTTTCTTTCTTGTCCTTCAATTTTTAATGTTTCAATAGGTTGGTTTTTATTAAATTCTTCAAAACGTTCTTGAACATCTTTCTCAATTTTATTACCTTTTTCTTTTAATTCTTCAACTTTCTTATTTAATTCTTCAATGCTCTCTTTCATCGTATTAAACTCTTTGTCATTATTCTCGTTCTCAATTTTTTTATTAACTTCTTCTTCTTTCTTTACTTTTTCTGTTACACTTTGTTTGTTTTCATTAACCAATTTCTTAATGTAATCTATTTCTTGTCTTATTTCTTCTATTTGGTTTTGAGAATTACTTGTTTCTTTATTTTCATTAAATGTATTCAACTTCTCTTTTATCTCATTTTCTTTTATCTTTAATTCTTTAACTTCATCACTTAATTCCTCTATTGATTTTTTGATAGTATTGATATCATTATTTCCTTTTAATGCTATAACAACTTTACTTAACTCTTCAACCTCCTTTTTATTAACACTATTTTGTTTAATTTCTTCAATATTTTGTTGTATTAAATTAATATCTTTTAACTCAGGAATACTTTTTTTAATTTGAGTGATACTTTGATTAACTTCATTCATTTGTTTTTCTCTTTGTTCTTCAAAAGAATTAACTTTTTCTTCAAGACTTTTAATCTTCTTTTCACAACCTTCATTTTGGTTTTTCTTAATCTCTTCTATTTCTTCCTTTATTACTTTTATATTTTCTAATACATCATTTTGATTTTCATTCTTCTCAGTTTTGTTTTCAATATCTATAATTCTCTTTTGTAACTGAATTAATTCATTATTTATATCCTCTTCGTTATTACTTGATTTTATATCTTTCGTTAGTTTATCTATATCTTTTTTTGTAACAAATTCCCCCATTTGCTCTTTCAACTCTTTTACTGTTTTATTTTCTTTAATTTCTTTTAATTCTTCTTGGACTTTATTAAACTCTGATTGAGATAAATATTTATTTGTAACTTCTTCAAATACTTTCATTGAAACAAATTCATTTTGTATTTTTTGAATTTCTTCAATTTTCTTTTGAATAATTTCATTTTGTTGTTTAATTGAATTAATTTCATCACTACAAATACTTTCCTGTTTAGGGGTTTGTTCAGTTTTATCTTCTAATTTTTGAATTCTTTTATTGATATCTTTATTATCTTCTATCATATCGTCTATATCTTTTCTCATTTCTTCAAGATCTTTTTGAACTCCTCTTTGAACTTTTTCAATTAACCTATTAAGATCTTCAATTTTATTAATTGCTTCTGTAACATTTCCCTTTTGACTAGTCCCTTCTTCTTTTATTTGAGTTTCTTTCGTAGTTGGTTGAGTAGTGGCAATGCTATTTCTTAAATTTGTTTTAGGATTATTCTCTCTTTTTAAATCTTTTATGTCTTTTTTTAAATCATCAATATCATCTTCATTGAAATTCATTCTTTCTTTTAAATCATCAACATCATCCATTAAATCATCAATATCTTTTTGCATATCACTAACATTTTCATCAATCACTAGTTTTTTATCTTTTTTAGAACTCTTTTTAGCATCAAGATCTTTTAGAGTTTCTTCTAGTGCTTTCTTCTTCTCTTCTACTGCCTGTAATTTCATTGCATCTATTTCATCTCGAAATGACCTAATCTCTTTTTTTAATGCTTGTGTTCTTTGCATAACTAGAAGGTCAGAAGATTTACTATTTTCATCTAATTGTTCACTCACCCAATCAGTGGTTTTCTTTAATTTTTGTTCCATCTTTTTGTTGGCCTTTTCTAATGCGTCTATACGTTGAACTAACTGTTTGACAGTATCTTCCAAAGAATCCATAACGCTTGTATTATTTGTATAATTTTTAGTTCTTTTACACCCGAATAAATTTCTTGGAAGTTTCTGTTGATATTTTTTTAAGGTGGTTTCATTTCGAACTTTTATCTACGAATAATTCCTCACTTTTTCTTTGCTGTTCCGTCGGGAGAGAAAGGATAAACAACTGTTTTTATCTTTTCGTCATTTTCATATTTTTATATTTTTTGTGTTAAATATAACAAAAAATATTTTTAAGTTTTATAAATATGGAGTGAATTTTTTCTTTCATATTAAGAGATAAATTTTAAATGACAGAAAAATTTAGTATAATAAAAAATCACACATTACAGGTTTAAATTATCAATAATTAGAATAACCATTTCATTTAAATCTTAAAAAAAATAGATTTTATAGTCTAATAGAATAAACATTATCAATGGATACCCTTTTAAATAAAAGTTATTCATTTGATCGTCATTGCTGATGTAATAATTATTTTTATTTGAGGTTAAACTAATTTTTTTCTTTTTCTACAATGAGTATTGGAGAGGTGTTATAATTATCATGGAACTTTTTCATTTGATTATAGTCTTCGTTTAGACATCTCTTTGTTTTATTAGATTTTTTCGGTTTAAACCAGTATTGTTTTTATTGTTATTATATTTTTATAGATAATAAACATTACTAAGTCTATATTATTTATTGTGCAAGAAACTCTTTGAGAGATTATTTCTTGATTATTGATACAACATTGTTTGTATCTATATTGAATTATTTTCCATTTTTGGATAATAAAATCAATTTTTTTCATTCAATATATCATAAATAACCTTTAATTCGTTATAATATTTACTTGTATACCATTTTGATGACAATATTAACATAATAAAATCAATAACCTTTATGTTATAAATTATTACACCAATATTCTTAGTATCAGATGACAATAAAAAGTATTAGGAAATCAATAATAGATGATGAATTCAGAGGTGAAGAGAATATTACTCATCTACATTATTTTTATAAGTTATTTTCCATGTGTTTCATTTTTATTACAACTAATTAATTTACAGCATTAAATGTGGTCATACACAAAGAATATATTTTTGATGTATTATTGAAACTAAAAAATAATATATTCATTAAAGTATATATAAAATATAAAAAAGGAGATATTAAACTTTGAGGGTTGAGAATAGTTCCCTCTTGAATTTTAACAAAATTAAACATATAAAAATGAAATTAATTAAAATTTTCATGTTAGATTTAATGAATATCTTTTATCCTTTTAACTCATTAACTCCACGGAAATATCACGATATTTAAATAAAAATAATAATCATATGAAACAAAATAGATTTAAGAAGAATAATCAATGTTATAGAGGAAATAAAAAATATCAAAGAAGATTTAATACAAATTAGATAGTTCATAGATATGACCACTTTGAAAATAGGCAACAGTACAATGATAGGAACAATAAATATTAACATCAAAACTACAATTATCTTAATAGAAGATACAAACAATATCATTACAAGAACAATAACAATCAAAACAGAAAATACTGATGTAAGAGATACTACAAGAAAGAGAAAGGAAGAACAAAAGAAAGAGAAGACAAAGTAGTAATAAAGGAATGGATAAAAGAATTGAAGATATTGAAAAGTTGTAGCAAGAATAAAAAAAGAAAAAAAAAGGAAATGCAGATAAAGAAAAAGAAATACCAATGGAAAATGAAGAAAAGAGAGAAGAAATAATACAACAAGAAGTTCAAGAAACAGATGAAGAAGAAGTAAAAGAAAATATTAAGAAAGAACATTAAAAAGAAAGAATAAGAAGATAAAACAAAAGAGAAATAAATAGAAATAGAAAAATTAAGAAAAGAAGATGATGATAAGATAAAAGAAAAGATGAAAGGAAGAAATCAAGAAGAAAGACAAAGAAATAATAAGAAAAAGAAGTATACATAAGATAGAAATATAAGAAAAAGAAGAAAATATAAGGATACTGAAAAGAAATCTAGAGAAAGAAATGAATGAAATAAAAGAGAAGAAAGAAGAAGAAATTAATAACAAAAAGTAGTTAATTAAGTATTAATAGAACTTGTGTCTATTGTTCCTGCTTCACCGGAGACTAATCCCGTCCCTTCGTCTTCGTCTTGTAGTTCAACTACATATGTTTGGTTGTGGTAGAATCAGTGTTCCATGACGTCCATCATGTTTTTAATTACAAGGTTTTTAATTTCTTTAGTGATGTCAATTTCGATTTTTAATTGTTTAATTATTTTAATACTTTCCGCATTTACTAGCCCATTAATCGAAATTACTACTCCAATTATTTTGACATCATTTAATTTCTTTATTTTCATTACCCTATTTTTCAATTCTTTATACATATTTCTTTTCTTCCAATAGGCTCCATTAATATTGTGATCTGCCACAATAGTCATTCAAATATTAGACCAGTTTTATTCTTTTTATCTAGTACATATATATCTGGTCTTTTATGATATAGTCCATCACTTTTCGGCATTATTTGTTTGTTCAATATCATAGTGATGTCGTTGTATTGGAACACTGTTTCATATGTTGGTTTCTTGTATTGTTTATTTCATTTATATTTTCTTATTATCCCATATGATAATGCCAATATGGTCATGTTTTTCAATTTGTGATTTCTTATGACAAATACAAGATAGTAGAATGTGTTCTACTGTGGATATCTTGTCTTTACAAAGTGGGCAGTACTTCAATCTTTCATTTTTTAATATTTTATCTTTCCTGTACCCACTAAATATTACTCCATCTTGTATTTTAGTTAATTGGAGAAATGCATTTTTCTTTATATTGATGGACTTCCATGCATTTATTGTAGTAGTTTTATCTACCCCTTTTGACTCGAACCATCTTCTAAAATGTCAACTTGTTTGATTTCCATTTTTTGATGTATTGGTTGGTTATTAATTTCTTTATTTTTAATACTACTTCTTTTTTATTTTTATTTTCAATCCCTTCATTTATTATTTCTTCTATTTTCGTTTCTGGGATTTTATGACCTAGGACTTTTTTAATTCTATTCCATATTCCTTTCTTGGAATACCATCTATCTATTATGTTATTTCCTATTTCATTCTTGTACAATAGTACATTACTGTTCTGATTAATTCAATAACATATTCGTCCCTTAGGCTTATTAATCCTTCACCCATTTCATTTATAGGGACATATAGACGGTCTTTGGAGTTACCGGCACCAATGTATTTTGCCTTTCTTAAATATTTTCTTATCTCCAAATCCATTCTATCTAGGTCAGTTACCTTCCAATTTACTACTGATGCTGAATATCTGAAGATGGGTATTACTTCAGTATTAATTCTTGTAATATAACTTCTATTACTACATTCATCAGTATTTATCTCTTCCATTTTCATCATCATCTTTTCTTTGATGATTTTACAATTGAAGGTATCATTAATTTCATCGGACTGCCATACACCTAAATATTTATACAAGTCCTCTCCTTCAATTATTGGGATGTTTTGCATTCCATCTGGTATTTTATTAATGTTCTTTAATACCATTCCTGATTTCTTTTCATTTCCATCCCTATTCCACTTATTATTTCTTTAATTTCATTGTGGATTGTTCCCATTTCTTCACTACTTTGTGTCATTATTCTCAAATCATCCATATACAATGTATGGTTTGCTTTTGGGAACTTCTCTTCTATGATTTGAGAAATTATATTCATTTGGATGATGAAGAGTAGAGGGGATAAGGAATCACCTTGTAAAATTCCTCTCTTCAGTTTAATACATCCTAGATATTCATTATATTTATATCCTATGAATATCTTCCATCTGTTCATCATACTTTCTACAATGTCTATGATGACACCCTCTACATTAAAATATTTAAGTGCTTCTATTACCCATTCATGATTTACTGAGTCATATGCTTTCTTAATGTCATAATATGACTCTACATATTTTGGGTATTTTTCTTCTTTCTGCTGCTTTAACATATAACTGTTAATTAATCCTTCTTTATCAGCAAGAGATTGCAGTTTACATCCCAATTGATTTTTACTAATTTTTAATGATTCATTATTCATGTTAATTCTATTATGAATCTTCTCTTTTAGTATAGAGGTAAATACTTTCATTATTACATTTGTACAACTGATATGACGATAATTAGTGACATCGTTCCTATCACCTCCTTTGTGGATTAGTATAGTTCTTCCACTTACCATATCTAGAGGGATGTTTTCATTGAAGTTTAACAATTCATTGAAGATATTAAGAATGGAATCTCTTGATGATGACATTCTCTTCCAATAATACCCATATATAGTGTCAATACCTGGTGCTTTCCAATTACTTATTTTCATCAGGCTTAGATTTAAATCATCCAATGTGATGATGACACTATCATAATTTCTATATCTTTCATTCCACGAGGTGATTTGTTTTATTTTCAAATGTTCTTTATTTAATATCACATGTGTTTCATATAACGATTTCCAATATTCTAAAGTAATATCGTTATTTGGATATATTTCATTTTGTGTTTCTTCTTTATTTTAATTTTGTTATTAGAATCAAACATGATTTTATTTGTATTGATTCTGATAATTTCATTCTTATTAAATTTAATTCTTTCTTTAATCATCGTCATCATATATTTTAGGTACTTTATTCTTTCTTGTGCTTTCATTTTAATTTCATCGGCATCTTGTTCATTTAATCTCATGATGCATTTTATTCTGTACCATTTCCTTCCCTTGACTAGATCTTCTAGTCTATTTATTTTCTTTATGACTTCTTTTATTTCATCAAAATTATCTCATTTAAATTTATTTTAGAGATAATAATACATACACATTGAAATCCTTTTCATATCTTCTTGTAGATTTTCTATTCTCCTGACCATACCCATTTATTATTAATTTCTCTTATTAATTTATCTGATTCTTTCCTTTTCCAGTAGTAATTAATATTTACACATTTATCTATTTTCATTCCTTTAACTTGAGTGATGATAGAGTTAAGATATTCATCATCAATATCAGTAGAGTTATTTTTTATGATAATGTTTTTTATTATTGGATTACACTCTACTTTCCCTTCTATGATGGTTCATTTTCATTTTAATATATCTTTTAGTTGTTTCTTTTATTTTATGAGATATTTTAATATTGTTAATGTATTCTTTATCATTATTTACATTATTATTTATTACTTTTATTATGTTTTCTATTTGTTCCCATCTTAATTTCTTATTTAATTTATTATTTAACAAATTAATTGCAAAACAATACAACACATCAATTAAAATTCTATTTGTTTGATTTGTTGTGTTTTCTTCTCTTCTTGACTGATTATTATTTCTTGTTTTTTGACACTCAGTGTTTTGCTCCCTTCTTCTTCTATTTCCAGAATTGTCTTTTTCATAGGGGTAGTTTGGTTCATTTGTATTGTCCCAGATGATGATGTTCTCAGTATTGGTTGTGTATTTATCACTAGAGTCACTGTTTTCTTCTTCTCCAGTTCCTTCTGGGATAAAAAATTTTCGATATTTTCTTGTTGCTTTGATATTAATTGTTTTTGTTCTTCATTTTCTCTTTGTGTATGGTCTAATTCTTCTTTTGTTTTTTCTGCAATCTCATAGTTTTGAATCGCACTTTTTTGATATACAGAGATTTGATTTTCTTTATCTCTTATGTTCTTCTCCAGCTTATCAGCCCTCTTCTTCTCCAGCTCACCACCTTTAAGAACCTCGTCCGTCTCCTTCTTCAGCTTCTCACAGCTAGCTCGGTGCGTGAGGATGGTTTCATCCTTACCTCCTACTTCTATGATCCTTCTACTATTTGTTTCATTTATTTTTCATTGTAATGTCTTGTTTTCCTCTTTTAATTTAGAGTTTTCTTATTTCATCATATGTTGTTTGAATATTGTTTATTTGTGTTTTCATTTTTTCTATTTCTTCTTCAAACTCTTTCCTGACTGTTTCTCGTGTTTTTTGAATCATTTCATTTGAGATGGTTCGTTCTTATTCGTTCTTTTTTGTTTGAAGTTCTTTGATAGTTTCTTCTAACTCTTTAATTTTATTTTGAAGTGTGTTAATTTCTTCTTTGTTGCCTTCTTCTTCCATTTTCTCTTCTTTATCTTGTGTTTTCCCTTTATTTTCTTTTTCATTTATTATTCTTGCATATTTACATCTATCGTTCATTTCTTTGATTGGGTTTTTGTGTTTGATTTCTTCTTCAATTGTTTTAATATCTTCACTTTTCCAATCTTTTGTTTTATCTTTGATTTCTTCTTTGATTTTCTCTAGTGTTTTCTTCTTTCTTATTGAATATACTTCTTGGAGAATATTATACTATTTCTTTTCTTTACCTTCTTATTTTTTATGTAATTCTGATTATTCTCCTTTTTCCCATTTTCTTGTTATTCTTTTAATTTTCATTTTAATTTCATTTGTTGTCAACCATTTAGGTTTCTTATTTGTATAATGTTTATTACCATTATACTTGCCTTGTTTTTTATTTGTTTTTATTTGTATTCTTCTTTTTCTATTCACTTTTTTCCTGTTATTTCTTTTATCATAATTATTATGCATTTTATTGTTATTTCATTCTTTCTTTTCTTTGAACTTGAATACCCGTGTCTTGTTTGATTTTCTTTACAAGACTCTATGGTATTACTCAATAGCCATTGCAACAAAATTTGTTGTATATTCTGCATTGATAAAAGGATCTTTATTTTTTTTAAGAATAAAATAATAAAAATTAAATTATTTTATTAATTCAAAATATTTTACCCCTTTAATTTTGTAAATCTACAATACTTCTTTTACTAAGTGTGTTATCAAAACCACAGTTATTTAAACATCTTTTATTTCATTTATCTATTCATTGGGTATACAAACAATCAAAAAGATAAAATAAATTGAAATGATAAATAACAAATAATTGATTATATTTAAATGAATATAATAAAGAAATAAAATAAAGAAATTACAAAATTAATGAAATGTGATATATAACAATAAAATAAATAATGTTATTAAAAAAGAACTTAAAAATAAATAATAATGGGAATAACAACATCAAAACCAAATAACATATCAATTAATAAAACAAAAGAAATAATTCAACAACTAGAAGAATGGACAGAAAGAAGAGTATCGAATATATTATTTGATTCAGATATTGATAATTGGAATAAGAATACATCAGTATTTGATCAAAGAATAATAAACAAAGAACATATAATAATTATTATTGAAGATACAGATGGAAATAAATTTGGAGGATATGTTAATGTGAAAATTGATAAAGTTGATGATTATCAATGGATATATGATCCAAAATCATTTTTGTTTTCATTAGAATCAAATGGAAGAATAAAAGGAATGATGAAATTTGATATTAAACAACCACAATATGCATTTTATTTATGGAATCAATCAAGTGATTGTTTATTTATATTTGGATATGAAGATGATATTGTTGTTTGTAAAGAAAATTATAAAACAGAATCATTTTGTGATCAATATTCATATGAATATAAAGGAATATCAAATGCACTTTGTGGAAAACAACATCCAGACTTTTTCACACCACAACGAATCATTGTAATTGAAATGAAATGATTTTTATTTATTATTATTTATTTGAAATATAAAAATAAAAAAGAATATAAAATAAAATCAATAAATGAATATGAACATTTCATTTATCAATGAATGAAATGATGAATATAAAGATGTTCATATTTCTTTCTTGTTTTATTTCATTTGAAATATTCACATTTATTGTGTTAATTTAATACATAATAAAAAGAAATAAGAATAAAAGATAAATAAAAATATAATAAAATATTTATTTGATTCTTTTTTATTTATTTTTTATTTTTTATTTATTTTTTATTTTATATTTCTTTATTTATAATATATTGTCTATTATAAAAATTAATAATATTATGTTAAAACACAAAGAGTGGGATAAGTATTTTAATAAAATAAAGAAATAAAGCAAATAAGAATAAAAGAAATGATAGAAGACAATAAAAAAATCAAAATAAAATAATTAAAAGAATGAAGAAAGTAATTTGTAAGAAAATTAGTTTCAATGAATGAATGAAATTAGATTAAATCAAAGTATAGTTTAAAGAAAGTAAAACAATGAGTGGTAATGAATTAAATATAAATTGGTATACATCATAGAGTTAGTATGTAGAAGTAGTGATATAAGACTAACAATAAATCAATACATAAAGAGTAATAACAATATTGTTAAAATTACAAACTGACTTGATCATAAATTATACAATTATACAAACATAATGTATGAATTGTTTTGTTCATTCTTTTCTGTTAATATATATGATATTTGTAATCTGATAAAATAATGATAGAAATAAATTAAATGAAAGAAATATAACTCATTCCTTTAAATACAAACTCACAAGTACTATTATTAAGTTATGGATTTATAATAATTAATTTTTTTTGTTTCAGTTAATTTATTTAAAAAAAGAGAAAATTGAGGAATAACATCTGAAAAATAAATGAATTAATATAAAAGATCAAGAATTTCATCTCATAAATTATCAATAATCAATTCAATGACATCTAATGAGAAATTTGAGAAAATTGCAAAAGAGATAACATCATCAACATTAAAGGATATTATTATGTTTAGATGTAGTGATAAACCAGCAAGTAGATATAATTGCAAATTAGGAGGAACACCTTATTTACCAAAAGGATTTGAATATCCAAAAGATTTAAGCACTGGGAAGCCATTGTCTTTTCTTATGCAAATTAACTTTGAAGAATTTGAAGCATTAGAAAATTATCCAACAAAAAGAATTTTACAATTTTACATTTTAGTCGACGATTCATATAATTTTGGAATTAGTTATGGAGACATTACAAATCAAGAAAAGTTTAGAATTGTTTATTTTGAAACAATTGAAAAAGATGAATCTAAATTACAAGAAGCACCAACTATTGAAAATAATAATAACGGTCCTATATTTACACCTTGTATATTACTTCCAGAAAAAGGAGAAATGGG
>NW_001856034.1:0-34558 GCF_000209125.1 Entamoeba dispar SAW760
TTAATAGTAGATAATGAAAAACATAAGAATATAAAAGAAATATATTTAATGATAAATAAGAAGAATGAAAATAATATAGAAATAGAAGAGATATTAAATTATAAAATGATTTTATAATTAATTTTAAATTAATATTCAATAAAAATGAATAAGAAGAGAGAATAAATAAAGAAATGATAATAAAAGGGAACCAAAATAAGTGAAGAAATTATGCATCTAAATAAATTGCTCAATTGAAAATAGTGTAATATATTTTTTGATTATTAGATTATTCTGTTTTCTATTATTTTCTCTTAAAATTATAAAAATATAAAATAAAATAAAAAGTAGGTAAAATAATAATTCTATAACCATCAGTTGATACTTTGTAATATCTTATTGTATTGAGTATGATGTATCTTGATTTGTTGAGTATATTCATTCATAAATCTGTTCATTTTATATTATTCTTTATTTCATTTCATTTACCATCAAATCTATTTTAATGTGAAAATATCATTATGAAATGTAATAAAGAAGAATATTATGTTAATTCAAATTTATAATGTTATTTATGAATAACAATGATTATATAAATATGAATATCAATCGTATTGTTATTAATGAGTAAATATGTTCTATTTCATTTATCACATTGATGAGATATCATAATGATATGTTAACAAATGTTATTATTTATTTATTTAAATGATATAATTATTGATATGAAAATTAAATTATATCACAGATGATTATCAATGATGAATGATGATAATATACAATGTAAATTATTTATATTATCATATCAAACAAGAGATAAATGATGAAATAAATAAAAAGATAATAAATAAGAAGTATCAATGAAATGATGATATAATAATAACAAATTGAATAATTTAAACATCAACACAATAATACAGAATGAAGAATGACTATTTAATATGTAATATAAATTAAACATTTATAATTAATAATAATGAATTTAATGTTCATCTTCAACTTTCATTCATGATAATAATTCATCAATTTTATCATTAATCATTATATTTATTTTCTTATTATTTTCTTTATTCTTTCTTTTATCATTTTCTTTTTATATTTATTTTATTTAATTTCAATTTCATCAACAGATATATTTATTTAATACAGAAATCGAAGTAGAAAGATATAACTAATAATTTACAAATATGTTATTCTCATATTTAATCACAAATATTTTCATCTAATAATATTTTCTACTATTTTTTACCTTTTAAACATTTAACAAGAATTAATTTGCAACATGATAATTCATTTCAATGAACTATCAAACATAAACACCATGTTTTAAACAAACAATGAATACATTCATTACATTTATACAACAATTATGAAATAATTAACAACATCACAAATCAATATAATAATATAATGATGAATACGAATAAAATGCATAATTTCGTGACCGATGAAGTAGTATTAGGAAGAAGGAAAAAAAATAGAAGAGAACAAACCTTTTAAATTTCAGAAGAAAACTATTAGATAAAATGATAATAAATAAAATGCAATATAGATTGAAGCATCAATGAAATAATATCAATTAAAATGATTGATTACTTATTAATGCTTTTTTATTCATTCTTATTATTTTAAAGGTTTAATGATAATAAAATAATTTATATCTCATTAACTATCCTCAGTGTTTAACTATCATCTTTTGTATTTATCAATTCATTCATTAATCATATTATTATAGATAAAACATTTTATTAATTAAATTGATCATATTCATTATATTCAAATTATATTTTTATTATTTCCGTGGTAACTTTATTTGTTTTTGATTACCTTTTATCAGACATTCAAAATATCTGTATCTCAATATTGCAATTTATTTTATAATCTTGTATTTATTAAAATCGTTATTATCAATGATAAATAATCATCAAGTTGATAATTACATTTTTAATCATTTCAAATTAATACAGATTTATCATTGAATTTAATTAAATACCTAATCAATTAACTAATCATTAAAATTTATATTCAATGTAATAAATGATTAATATAAGTTATTGATGTATTATTGATAATGATGAAAATTATTTCATAATCATTTATAAACATTATATATGATTATTGTTAACTTAAGATATGAAGAAATATTCATTTTAAATTATGCTATCATAATTATAATGATTAATAAATCATATTTCATTATTATAAATCAGAATAAAGAATAATAAACAATTTATTCATTTATGAAATTATCATTAACCATTTAATAGTGTTTTCTTTCATTTAAAAATTAAACAAAATTTAATACAATATTGTCATATAATTAAATTAATATATCAAATATTTATTATTGATGATCTAGAAAGAACCATTGTAATTGGTATTGTATTGGTTCATTTTTATTGTTTGCTAATGCTTCCCATATCATTGTTTTATCTAATTGTAGGTTTTTATGTTCTGCAAAACGAACTGCTTCTACTACTCTTCCCTTACGAATTAAACACTCAATCAATGTTTTATAATCCCCGATTCTTTTTAACATATCTAATCCATATCTTTCTATTGTCTCATCTGCTGATTTACATAATGATAAAGCAACTTGTGTGTTGTCATTAACAATATGGTGTTGAATAAATTCTTTGATTGTATTGAATTTATTTAATCCATTTAATTTCTGAATAAAATCTGCTTGTAAGTCATCTGATATTCCTCCTTCATTTGTTTGTGTTGATGCTCTAACTGCTTCAAGATAAGCACCAACAATATAATTTGGATCATCAACATTTCTTATCAATGATTGAACAGCAATTTGAAGATCAAATTCTTGTAAATTGGAAGAGACAATAATTCTGAATAATTCACAAACAATCCACAACGATGTTTTCTTTTTTCCATATTCTTCAAGAAGTATTTTACAAACATCAAATGCATGACGTTCAATGAAGAATAATAAACGAGAACATTCATCTGAAAATAATTGTATTTGTTGATTTAACTTTTGATAATTAAAATGAAATGTTGTACATTTTGAATTAATCTGATCAACAAGAAGAGAATTATGAATTATTAATGTAGAATGAATATTAAGTTGATAATCAACTATATGAATTGGACATTTTGGTGATAATTTAGATATTGTGAATATTAATTCTTTGTGTTGTTCTTTTCCTTTAACTTTTTCAATTGATTCTTGTTTTATTTTCAAATGAGTTATAGTATTAAAAGTGATGATATTATGAATATATGCTTTCTTACCATCAAATATAACTAATGTATCATCAATTGACATTATAATAATATTTCCATTTGGTGATTCATATCTATTCACAATTTCATGTGGATTATTTAAATTGAATAAATAGATTGGTCCAACATTGAAATGAATGGCTAAATAAGGTATTTCCATGATAATTATTAATTGAATTGTTGGAAGTGATACTTTTTGTTGAGATGGATTACTAACATCAATCTCTGATGTTTTTGATATTGTATCTCCTATACATTCTATTACAATTCCTCGAATTTTATTTAAATCATTATATAATAACACAATTATGTTTTTGTAATGTATTATTTTCCATGGTCTTAAATATTTATAAGTAGATAAAGGAATAAATGTATTTAATGATACCAATGTTGTACTTTTTAATCCTACTATCATCAATGTTTTATCATTGATAAAATAAAGTATTTGAGGATCATCATTTACTTTTATTAATGATGGTGTTTTACTTTCATTTGTTTTAACCATGATGTTTCTTGTTTGTTTTTTTGTAATGAATGCTTGTTTGTTAGCTGACAATGTGAACAATATTGTTCCAACAAATTGGTGTTCAACATTAATTACTCTTTGTGATTTTTGAATGTATTGATACAATTCATGTGTTTCTTTATCATGAAAATAAACCCCACATTTTCCATCACTTTGAATGAGGAAGTTGTTGATTGGAATATCAATTTCATGTGGAATGATTATGTTGTTCATTATGTTATGGTGAACTAACAATTCAATTAAAATTGTTAAAAAAAAACAAAAATATAACTTGAAAAGAATATAAATTATAAGATATGAATGTTAGAAACACAAATACTATGAGACAATCAACTCATTTCATTAATTCAATTGACACAAAATATAAAACAATTAATATTTCGTTCATTCAAAGAATCAACCAAATTAAAATTGATACACAAAAATATGAATTATATCAATTCAATAATAAATTTGTTATTCTACGAACAAATATTATTAACAATGAATATTACATTGACGTTGATGTTAATCCTGAATTTATTCCTTATATTCCTACTTTATCTAAATTTCTTTCATATCAAAAATGTCATGAGAATAGTGTATTTCAATTACCATCAATCATCACACATTTATCATATTTCAGAATTCCATTACCAGATATTTTACATTGGATGAATATTGATATTTCATCATCATCAGGTAAAACTAAATTCACACAAATTCTATTAAACAGTGAACCAAAAGAATTAGAAATTATTCTTAGAGGGAATTTGATTAGCAAACAATTTCCACAAATAAAAGTTGATGATTTTTTACATGAATTTAATCAACAAACCAAAATGAATGAGAGTTTCAAAATAATATTAAATGAATATTTCAATACATCACATGAGAATATCATTGATAACTTCATTAATAATACTAGAATTAATTTAGATGAGTTAATTGAAAATACAGAATTTTCAGAAAAGAGAGATGAAATAATATTTAGAATGATAGAAAATGTTGTTAATAAGAAAGGAAAAATATCACCTGAACAATACGAAGTAATTAAATCAACATCATTAAGAGAATATTCATTTGATGAAGAGTATCTTATTGATATAATTTGTGTTATTCAACATGATATCAATGGACAATTCATTACAAATGATAGAAAAAAGAAAGCATTTAATATAATAGATACAAACAATGAAATAATTATACAAAAATCAATCAATGATGGTATTCTTGATCACAAAATATATGAATATAATGATTATAGTGAATTTAAAGAAAAAAATACTATCATTTGTTTAATGATATAGTCATGTACTAATAATCAATTTAATAAATTTAATTCCTAACATTGAAATAATAATTCAGTAATTAATAATTTAATATCAATAAATTCAGTACATTATTCTCCAATAATATAACACTTAACAATTTGGTAAAATTATTAAAATTATAAGAAATTGGCATAATACAAAAATGAAAATGATTACTTTTATTTGTAATAAACATCTTTTATTTGTTTATTCTAAATTCTATTTGAAAATGACTTTACAAAGGATAAAATAGTAAAAAAATTCAAAACATTATTAAAAAGGATGTGAACTAATACAAATAAAAAAATAAAAGGTACGAAGAGTGAGAAATCAATACCAACTTTAAAACAAAACAATAGAAATGTAATGACCATCAAATAGCTGTCACTATATTAATGAATAAATTATTTCTTTCAATATGTATAATCATTTTAACGTTATTATTAGTTGAAATATTAAATAGATTTATAATGGAAAGAAATAACATAGTAAAATAAAAAGAGAATATAAACAATATCGAAATAAAGAACGAAACAAAAATGTGATGAAATAAATGATAGCAGTAGTATGGATAATTCAAATTGAATGATTAAAAGAATGAAGAAAATAGTGTGTAAACAAAGTGTTTGAATTGATGGTTAATAGTTTAAATAGAAAATAATATAAAGTAAAGAATTAATATATCAATATGAATAAAAAATTGAATAATGTACAAAGAAGTAATAATAAAGTTACATTTATTATAATTATAATTTTGTTTCAACAAATATTATAAACAATTCATTATTGAAAAACATGTTATTAACATTTTATTTATTATATTCTATTAATAGTTATAATATAGAATTAACTGAAATAAGCATTCTCATTATTCATAATAGTTAATTGTGGATAGATCTATTAATTCTTATTTTTGTTCTTTTTTGAAAATATAATAAAATGATAAGATTTTATTAAACATTAAATCAATATTTAAATTTCACTATCTTTTTATGGCTCGTCTCATTATTATTTACGTAACACAATAACTCTGAAAAGATTCAATGATTTGTTCAATAATTTTGGAGATAATTTAATTATTATTAGTTGTGATATTTTAGTTATTGATAATAGTTTTTATAAAAAGAACTTGAGAAAATTTTAACATCTTAAATTGAAACAACATCAATGACGTTGTTATTTGTGTTTAAAATTACATTTTTCCAGTTGTTATTGAATAATTTGAAATTAATAAAGGAGATGTTGTAATTGTGATTGACTCTAATCTTCAACTCCAAGTTTCTGGTGAAATTAGTAATGGCCCAATAGGTTATTCAGAAAGATTAGTTGAAATTTGTGTTTATCATAAAAGAATCATTTTATTTGATTTAAATCTTCTTGCACAACTATTTCCATCAATAACAAACACGAAGACTGGTATATTTGCAATTAAATAAGTAATTCATATATAAAAGTAATCAGAAATAGGCTGATATAAAATTTACCAAAAAAAAATGTGGTTAAGACAAAAACAAAGAACAGAATTAAATCACATACTATCATTAATAATATTGAACATGATGAGTCTAAGTTAATACAAGGAATTATGAATTACAACCTTTATTTAATTCCATTGTTCTATTATCTATAAAAGTTTCAGTTTTTAAATTCATTGTTGTTAGTGGATTGCAAATAGTCACTGATTCTTTTTGTTAATACTAACGTTCCTGATTGATCAACATATATTCTTTCATCATTTCTGTATTATGCAAAACCCCTTCTTAAATTCACGTTGGATATTCTTACAACAAGTAAATCAAAACAAAAACAACTCTAACTTTTGGAATTGATTTCGTGTATTTTTTACTATAAGAAGTATGCTATTTAAAGTTTGAAGAATATAAATCACAGATGAAATTCTATATATAAAGGTTTCTCTTTATTTTTATTGGATTGTTATAAAAATAAATTTCATTGAATCTAACTGAACATATTGAATAACCAATAAAAGGGGAAGTTATTTTATTAAAATTATTAAATAACAGAAGAAATATTTGAACAACAACCAGAAAATAACCAAAAGAAATTGAAAATATAATTATAAAATATCCACTTCATTATATAACATCAATACTTCGTTTAATTTTAGTTACTTACAATAAGTAATTATTACTATGAGATGATATTAAATTTACAATATAAACAGAAATATATCTTCAATATAATAAACAAAATAAAACACAACAACAAGCCATTTAAATATATTACAAAATAATAAATTTAAATATGAAAAAATATAAATCATTCAATTTGTGATACACATTAATTACACCAAGACTGCAATTGTAATGTTGTAATTTCACAACGCATCACGTCAAAAAACTTTGATAATACAGAAAGTGATGAAAAATGATAATAATTGTAATAACATAACTTCTTGAAACAATAAAAAGTTGTGTAAACAATTAAATATCATTAATTAAAACGAATAACAGAAATAATTTTTGAAAAGATATTTGTTTTATTATGGAAATGAACATATTTCTTAGCAAACACAAGAAAGATAAGAGCAATTTACTTAAACATAAGTTAAAATTAAAGTAAATAATAAAATTAAAAAATGTAATTTTTAAAGATAATTTAATTTCTAGAATTACAATAATTGGTATGATAAGGCTGAACGAAAAATAACTATACGTATTAAAATGAATATACATAAATTTTAACTAGGTTGTGTTGAATGTTTAGAGTAAGATGTAATCTTTTATGTTTTAAAAACAAATAAATAGGATAATTGTGGTAAAAATATTATTTGTAACAAATAGTGCGTATGATAATTTCGTTGTTAGTTCGTATAAACAGAAAATGAAAAAACGCTTTGTTAAATTTTTTATCATCGATTTCTTTATACATTTATTTTTGTTTATTATTTTTATTTGAATAAATTTTGTAAGTATTGTAAAATTAAATTGATAAAGATAAATCGATTTTATATCGAAAAGGAAGTATAATTTTATAAAAATGAAAAGGTTTAATGTAAAAAATCGTATGACTTTAATGTTGTAAAATCAATTATTTTGTCAAGCCTATTGTTTTATTTATACTAGTTTTCACTTAATTAACCGATACAAAAGTGTTTATAAATAAAAGGGGTATGATTTGTCAATTTTAGAATACAATAAAGATGTTTTGTTTTGATGATTAAATCCCTATTTTTAAAATAGGTTGTAAATAAAATTGATAAAAATCATTTTTGAAATGAATAGTTATAAATATTAAAATCACATAGTATTTAAAGAAATTGAAATTACAACCAAAAATTAAATAATGAGTTTGCCAGAGAGTAAAAAAGCTAAAATCCTTTTGATCGGTGATACAGGATATGGTAAAAGTTCGCTTGGTAATTTTATCCTAAATAAAAAGAATGCTTTTCAAGTAAGTAATAGTCCAACTCCAGAAACAAAAGAAAGTCATGAAGTTTATGGAGAAGGTGATAGAAATGATATATCTGTTATTGATACACCTAGTTTTTCTGATTCAAGTAAAATGAATGAAGAATTGTTGAATGAGATTGCTCGTTATGCTTTGGACAAAGCAGGAATACAAGCAATTGTTATTGTCATGGACTTTAATAATGATGAGATTTCTCATAACTTAAAAACAATGATTGAAACCATGTGTTTTATTTTTCCATTTTTTGACTTTTGGGATCACGTATGTATTGTTTGGACTAAGTGCTATTACTACACACCAAAAAACCGTTTAAAAATACACAAGAAAACTAAAGAGGACTGTTATTATCCAAAATTAAAGAGTCTTATTGAAGAGATGACAAAGAAAAAAGAAGACATTAAACCTAAAATGTATTATGTCGACTCACAACCAGATGAAGATTGTGATGATAATAGTCGGTCAGAGAAAGCAATTAAAAAACTTTTAGAATGGGTTAAAAGGTTAGAAAGTATTAAATTTGGCAGAGAACTAGGATTACTAGGTTCTGAATACAAAAACATTATCACAGAAGAGAAGCAAAGAAGAGAAGACGTAAAAGAGAATGAAATAAATACAGTACCACAAATTAAACCCATGAGAAGAGAAATAAAAATTGGGTATAATGGAAAGATTACTTGTAGTGAATGGGAAATAATAAATGATAACACAAATGAAACTTCAAAGAAAAACCCTTCTTTTGGTTCCTTTTTTACTAAGTATTGCACAATTATGTGATCCCTAAAATAATTCATTATTTGGGTTTATGAAATAAAGTTCATATATAGTTTTATATTATTTCACGAAATAAACAATAAAAATAATTTATAATATATGTCATTTTAATAACATGACTTTATTTTAATAAAAACCAAAATATTAAAATAATATAACACATTATTTTAAGTATATTTATCATCCACAGTTATCGACATTGACTTTGTGATAAGACAATGATTTATTACTCTAGGGGTTCTAAAAAAATTAAAGAAAGTGTATACACAACTAGAGGTATTTTCGAGTTGGAAAAATTTTAATTAAAGACATGTCAAAATAATCTAAATAAACGAACAACTGGAAACACATTAACAAAATCAAATGTTTATGGGGTGTTAACTTTATTGTGATTATTCAAAAACAGCATCTTAATAATTGCAAATAATAACCATATTTCAAAATTTGTATAAAACTATTTAAAATTTTTTGTTCAAATAACCTCATAAATTATTTATTTTTATATGAACGACATTTATTTCAATTTCAAAGCAACAATTAAAATTAAATGTATAGTAAAAAATCTTTAAAATATTTTATTTTGGTTTGAATAATTTTGTAATTTCATTGATTCGAAAAGAACGTTTTAATGTAAAAGTGAATATAGACACACCATTGACATTAAGAGAAAAGTTAAAGCAAAATTCATAAAAAATATTTCATTTTAAAAATAATTTGTTGTTTTGTTTACATAAAGAATATTTAAGAGGATTTTTTTTTAAGAACACTGAATTTTATTTGTTTATTTCAAATGGGGTTGAAATATTTTTATAATAAACATCATTAAATAAAATATATAAATAAATGTTTGTTACAGTAAAATAGTATTTAAAGAAATTACATCTAAATAACATCCAATGATTAGTCAAAGCATAACACAAACTAAGTTAATACTTATAGGAAAGACAGGTGATGGTAAAAGTTCGCTTGGTAATTATATTTTGAATAAGAAAGTGTTTAGTGAAAATGATGGGGCTAAATCAGTAACACAAAAGACAATGGGAGACAGTGGAGAAGGTGATAGAAAAAATGTATTTGTTATTGATACACCAGGATTTCAAGACTGTGATGGTGTAAAAAAACAGGAAGAACATACTAAACAGATGGTAAACTATATCAAAAAACAAAAAGGATTACAAGCCATTGTTATTTGTTTGGATATTAATCAAGATAGGTTATCAAATGAAGTCAAAACAATGATTCAAATAATAAGCAATGTTTTTCCAATTTATGACTTTTGGGAACATGTGTGTATTGTTTGGACTAAATGTTATAATTACACACCAAAAAAGATAATAGACAAAAAAATTGAAAATAAAAAGAATAGTTATCTTAATGAATTATCAATATTAGCTAAAGAAACAACCGGAGATGAAAGAGTTATTTTACCAATGTATTTTGTAGACTCACAACCAGATGAAGAAAGTGATAACATTAGATCAGATAACGAAATAAAGTCAATGTTAACATGGATTCGCTTTTTACCACATATTAATGTTGAAGAAATACAAGAGCCAGATTCTAAATACCGGAAAATAATTATGGAATATAAACAAGAAACAGAAATTATAGAAGTACAACATGGTTATATAAAGTTAAAAATCAAACACCTGAAGAGAGAAAACAGAATTGGATATGATGGGATTGCTAGTTTTGGTGCATGGAAGGAGGAGAAGAGCAAAATCAAAATGCAAGAAGTTCCAGAACAACTTGCTGATACTTCAAAAGAAAAACTTCAAGAATTAAAATATATGGTTGGAGATCGAAAGTTTGAAAATATTGTTGATGGTGTTCTTAATCGTAATATACTGTTAGGGCTTTAAGTCGTGATTTAGTGAACAAGAAATGTTAGAAACTTATCCTAACTATTAATTTTTTAATATTTTCATTGTTTTCATTTAAATAAAGTATTGTACTGTTTATGAGAATATAACATTCAACTATTAATTCAAATTTTTTAATAACATTATTGAATTAATAAATTGAATAAAAACATAATTTAAGATAAAGAATTTATGGGTTAACGTTTGGTTAAATTAAAACAGATGAAACACTATAAACATAAAGAATAAATAAAGCATAAAATAAAAATGGTTATTATTACTCATTCACTACCAATATTTATTAAAATGTTTGTGTATAAAATGTGATTCTGATAGGGCAACTACTTTTATTGTAAATTAATAGTCAACACTAACTCATAAAAAAACAACTAAACTCTTCTTTTGCATTCTCCATAAATATGTTATAAAAGGTTACCCCATTATTTTTTCTTTATCGTTGAATTTAAATAATGTAAATTCATTTCACTTTTCTTACTTATTAAATACAAATACACAAAAATTGGAAAATAACATAAATGAATTTATAAATTCAATTCAACTAAATAAATACACTAATGTAATAGTTATTTGATTGTGATGTTATTCAAAATAAATCACAACTAATTTGTTAATTTTATTACGGTTGTAATTTTAACATCACAACAGATAAAAGTATAAATAATATTATCGACTTTGTTTTAAAAATACAGTTATAGGTTATTTATAATTATTTAAATAAATTGATTTTAGTCATTATCAATAAAAATGTGTTAAAAAGTTACTAACAATGTTGTATAGTATTCGACGTTATGAAATAGGATTCAAAAAAATCGATAAAATGGTATAAATGTCATTACAGTTAAACATTCTTTTTCAGTTCAAAATATTTTACATCGAATAATTTCAAATAAGAGTTATTGTGATTTAATTTTACATTCAATTGTAAACAAAAAAATGATAAACATCATTAAAACTAAATGTTAATTATAGTCAATCGTCTTAAAATAGTATTTAAAGAAATTGCATCTAAATAATATTCAATGAGTGTAGGTGAGATAAAAGACACTAAAATGATTTTGATTGGAGGGATAGGTGATGGTAAAAGTTCGCTTGGTAATTATATTTTGAAAAAGAGAGTGTTTGGTGAAAGAACTGAAGAAAGCCCTAAAACACAAGAAACAGTAGGATTTAATGGAGAAGCCGATAGAAAGAATATATTTGTTATTGATACACCTGGTCTTCAAGATTCTGTCGAAGTCAATGAAAATCGGTTAAGCTATGTTATTGAATACATTAAAGAACAACAAGGCGTTCAAGCTATTGTAATTGTTTTAAATTTCAACAAAGAAGTGTTGTCAGAGAATATTAAAACAATGCTTAAGTTAATTTGTAACGTTTTTCCAACAGAAGGATTCTGGGAACACGTATGTATTGTTTGGACTAAATGTTATAATTACACATCAGAAGAAGTAATAGAAACACAAATTAAAACAAAGAAAGAGAAAGTACTTCCAGAATTAAAGAAACTTATTAAAGAAACAACACGAGATGGAGAATGTATCGAATTTCCAATGTATTTTGTCGACTCTCTCCCAGATGAAGGAAGTGATAACGCTAGATCAGAGAAGGAGATTGAAAGACTTCTAACATGGAGTTATCATTTAACTCCAATTAACAAAAAGAGGAATGAAAAACCGTTGATTAAATATAAGAGCATTGAAACTGAGGAAAAAGAAGTCACAGAAGTTGTAGAAGCAAACGACAGAAATATAAAGTTAAGAATTGACTGTAAGATAAGAGAGAAAAGAACAGGGTATGATGGAGAAATTACATACACTGAATGGAAACTCAAACCCAATGGTAGTTATTATAAGACTGAAACTAGACCAACCCCAAAACCAGAAATAAAAGAGCCGCAAAAACCTGAAGTAAATGATTCATCAGATTGTCACATTTTGTGATGGAAGAAATAACACGCTAATTCACTTTTTGGTTTTTTTTTGAAATAAAGCTTATAGAATTAAGACAAAAATCAAATAATTCAACTTTTTATCAATACCTAATTCAATGAAACTAAAGACAAATGAATAGTAATAATAAAATGATGGCGTAATAATACAATCCAAAGAACAAATGAATATGATGAAATAATAAATACAAAAAATACAAAGTGAATAAGATAATTATTACTTTATGATGAATATAAAATAAATGTGATTAAAACATTCAACCATACCTTATGTATAAATAAAGAATAATAAAACAAATAAATAAACAATTATTTTTTATTTAAAATACAATTCAATATTTTAATCATATTAACCAATAACTATAAATTATACTCAACATTATTTATTCTTGGTAATTGAATCAACAAATTAGAATTAATTTATACGAACAATAAACAGTAATTATTCAATACATTAGAAGAAGAAAATGAAATAAAAATTAACAAACAAGAATAAATACATTCTGATATTGAAGTGTCTTCTTTTAATTAAAATGATATGAAATAAACAGTAAGAATAATGGAGAATATAATTAGAACTAACATTTGTTGACAAAATTAGAATGATTTACGAAATTTTATATAAACAGACCACAATAACAATAGTTATTCAAAATATTTTATATTAAAAATACAAAACAAATAAAGGGTATACAATTGATGTATGAATAATTCACAAAGAGTTTGTATTAACTGTCTTCTGTCATTGTTTAAATTTACCAATTATTTAAACGAAAGAATTAGACATTGCTTGAATAGAGTTGTAAAAAGAAAGTATAGTTTCAAATCTTTTGCATTTATCCCAGTTTTTAATAATATAACATTAAGAAATATATTTAAGTGTAAGAATAGAACTTATTGTTTGTGTTTAACCTCTAACATAAAATATATAATGAAATTAAAGAAGAATAAATGTAATGAATTAGATAATTTGTTATATTTTCTTCCACTTTAATAAATATTGTTTTTAAAAATTAAGTAATACAAAGGAACTATTTAAATAATAGCCGAAGTTTATCATATATTTTATATGATAATTAGAATATTATCAGTAAAATAATAGAAGATATTAAATAAATAATCAGTCAATTCAAAATACAGTTAAAATAATAAACATGTATATATCACTAATGGAAATAATTATTTAATAATAAGAATAAGTACGGTGTATTATCAACAATAAAATATTAACAACAAATATTGAAATTAACATAAATAAATAATAACAGATCAAATGAAGTAGACTCAACAACAATTAGAAAAGATATATTTAAAATATTTTCTAAATGACTAGAATAAGATTAATGAATCAAAGAGAAAATAAAAAGAAATTACAACCAAAATTAAAATCTAATAAAATAATATTAAATAAATTAAGTCAAGAATTATTCAAGAATAAAAATAAAAATATAAAATAAATATTCACGTTATTATAAAAAATTTAATAATAACAATTAATTGGTATTAACATTAAACACTTTATTGAAACTAATTGAATATAAAAACATAAACACCAGAAGTAATTAAAATAAAAGAATAAATATTAGGTATATTAATATATAAAAAATATAGCCAATTAGTGTAATTGATTTTACGTATAGTCAAAATGAGGTAAATCAAATGATAACAAATAACTACTAGTAAAGTATCCAATTTGTAAAATAGCAGATTTTAAAAGAAAAAAGAATAATAAAAGAAATAAAGGTTTCATTCAAATTATTGTTGATGATATATAATTATTCATTTAATAATTTTAATTAAATATTGTGAAACTATAAACAAACATGACGTTAAGAATTAATTAATCAAATTTGTAATACAAGTATGAATAATACAATAATCACTTGATTAATGTATAACAGTAACATTATAAAGAGATGATCGAACTGGAGAGTTACGTATTTATGTTCTAAGAACATATTAATTTTAACTTTATGTACAATCTGATTTTTAGTTCATTTTTCTTATTTTTATTTTTTTTTCTAAATTTATTTTTTTTTCTTTTCATATCTTCTTCTTTATTTTCTTATTATGTATTCAATTATTATATTCGCTGAACTCTGTTTCTATTTCCCTTATTTTTTTATTCATTTTTCAGATGTTATAATTTAAATCTTACATCTATTCTTTATATTTACTCTAGTATAATCTCTCGATATTTGTATTATTTTATACTGATTTCTAATGTTTGTGTATAGTTGGTGTGTTATATAAATTAGATTCTATCTTTTTTTTTATCTTTCGTTTATATTCATTGTCATATTCCATACGTCAACAGAATAATTCTTTATCATCTTCAATATGAAAAATTATTAATTTAAAAGAAGTTGAATATTTCTATGAAATAATAACACGGTTCATTACACAAAATCGCAATTCTTAGATGAGCAGGTGTTTTTGACACATCAATTATCAACACCTACATGTCAATTAATTTGGACTCATTTACTATTTCATATTGTCTATGTTCAAAAAGAATTTGAATGAGAATTATTATTAATAGTTGCTCAACAGAAAAAAGTATTTGAGGGATAATCATTAATAATTGAAGAAGTACCTATTAGAATGTGTGCTCTATTAAAATAAAGCAAAACAAATATAAACCATCAACAATAATTGCATTAAATCCTATTTAATTTAATTGATTCAACATTTTATAATTAGAAATTCAAATTCTTTCAAACAAATCCATATCCGTTAAATAGAATAACAAAGAAGACATATTGATAAAGAAATGATGAAAGATTAAGTTGAAAGAACACAATTATTATTAAATAAATGAAAAAAAAAATACACAATGAAGTATTAAGAAATTATCATATTTAAATATAATTTTTAATAAATAATGATAGAGGTGAATTTGTCCAATATCTTGATATAAAGAAACAAATATTTGTTTTAGATGAAAAATTACTTTATCAGTAATTTATTTAGTGATAATATCAGTTTAATATACTAAAGAAAATGAATTGTTGCAACTGAATTATTTTATATCTGATGAAACATATTCTCATTTCTGAAATAGAAAAGAAGAAGTTCAATGAATAAGTATCTCTTGTTCATATAGGTTCATTTACTTGACATATTTCTGATGAACCAAAGAAAATGTACAAGCAAATAGAATTATATTTCATCTTCATTCATCTTATGTTTCGCACCTTCTTGAAATTGTAATTTTCTCTTCTCAAAGTGTTTGTTTATTTTATATTATTATTAATTGTCCTAATGTTATCAAAACTAAAATAACACATTACATTATTACACAACAAACACAAAGCAAACAATAAATCAACAACTTGAAAATGAACAAAAGAAATCAATGAAAATATTCATAAATAATCTCATTATTATTACATTCACAAAATAACATCTTTTTAACTTCTTCATTTCTAACTATTTTAACATCTATGTTTTCTTCTTGGTTTCATATTGATTCAATGAATAGTACTATATCTGATTTTGATTTTCTTAGAATATTTAACAATGAATAAATTGAAATAATACAATTCTAATGATATTTGATATTTTAATTGAAATTAGAAGTAATGAATAATGGTATAATAAAATGAAAAATAGAAACGATGACATAATCAACATAAAATAAAATAACAATCATTTGAATGATATTACTAATATAAATGAATATAATTATAATATTTTAATTTCTTCTATTTCATTTATTCAAATCTATGTATTTGAAATATCACCACACATTAAAAATTAAAAAATAAAAGAAATAAGAAGTGTAAAATGAATAACATTACAAATAACCAGCAAAACACAAGTATCTAATAAAATGAAAATAAATAAGAAAGAATATAATAATGATATAATAAACAGTTAAAAATTAATAAAATAAGTTTCAGTAGATTCTGATTTATCTACTTCTCTTTACACATTTGAGATTACGTCATTCTCTATTGAATAATTTGTCTATGAGGTACCTCTGTATCTCTATATTCACCTCTATAATGTCAACAGTATTTCATTAAGTCTTTCATGTTTTTAATTATTATATCATTTACCATTATTTCATATAGAATTATAATACAATGTTCTTTTAGTATTCTTACTGATTCTTTGTTGACTAATCAATTTATTGATATTACTGCTGGAATTGTTTTTATTTTAGTTTATTGATTTGTATTATTTTGAAATGGAGAAGTCTATACATTTCAAATTTGTTAGTAAATACTAGAATTATCTTCTTATCACATACTGTTGTCATATCATTTATTACTCACATTTATTTTATTTGATCTTCTATATAAATGTATTGTATTTTATGAAATGTTCGTTCACTTTTATTAATTATTTCTTGATCCATACAATGAACACTTCAATAGGTTAAATAGAATAATAAGATAAAATAAAACTAAACAAAAGATAAAAAAGAAATTAAATATGAACTACTTATGATTATGTTTTCATCATGTTTTATTTCTATTCATTTATTGTTTTTTTCAATCATTCTCAAATTAAATAATTCATCATTTAAGTTGTATCTGATTTTTATTTTGAATTAAATGAGTATCGAAACTCTTCATTATTTATGTTGTCATTTTATGTTGAGTATATCAATAACACTATGACTATGCCTCATCTCCTTTATCATCAACACCACTTAAAAAATTTATTTTTCTTATAACACACCATGTATTCAACTCAAATATAATAAACAACAACCAATTAGTATTGGGTGGTGCATTACTTCACTAAAGGCATGTCAGGACCTTACAACAACTGATGATTCGAAACATCGACATATTAGGTTTTTGTGTGGTGTATCTGACATGCTATCTTCTAAAAGATAAAAAAAAAGAATAACAAAAAGAAGAAATAAATGTTATTTTATAATAACATTTTAATTTAAATGTTATTAAAAACATAAAATGAACTTAATAATAAATATGAGATTAAATAAAATAACAAAACTAATGAAATGTGATATATAACAATAAAATAAATAATGTTATTAAAAAAAAACTTAAAAATAAATAATAATGGAAATAACAACATCAACACCAAACAACATACCAATCGATAAAACAAAACAAATAATTAAACAACTAGAAGAATGGACAGAAAGGAGAATAATTGATGTTATATTTGATTCAGATATTGATGATTGGAACATTGATACATCAGTATTTATTCAAAAAATAATGAATAAAGAACATGTAATAATTATTGTTGAAGATCTAAATGGAAATAAATTTGGAGGATATGTTAATGTGAAAATTGATATAGTTAGTTATTTTAATTATATAAAAGATTCAAATTCATTTTTATTTTCAATAGAATCAAAAGGAAGAATACAAGGAATGACGAAATTTGATATTGAAGAACCAGAAGATGCATTTCATTTACCTGATAAATCAGATGGTTATTTGTTTAGATTTGGAGATGGTGATATTTGTGTTTATAAAGAAGATTATAAAACACGATCATTTTGTAATCAATGCTCATTTTCATATAAAGGGATATCAAATGCACTTTGTGGAAAACAATATCCAGAACGTTTTACACCGCAACGAATTATTATAATTGAAATGAAATGAAAATATTAAATATTGTTTATTTGAACATAAACCATGTATAAGGATTAAATAAGAAATTAATATTTTATATTTCTTCATTTTCTTCTTATTCTTACTTCTTATTTTATTATTATTCTTATTCTTTCCTTTCTTCTTTTATAAAACATAATAATACAATGAAATCATATAAAAACAATTTTATAACAAGAAATAGATTTAAAAGATATAATCAAAGATATAATTATTATAATCACTTATCAATGAAATAATAATCATTATCAATTTATAAATAACACATTATCAGATAAACATAATTAGTATAAACATAAATACAATAATTTAAGTAGAATGTTTAATCAATATATTATAAGAATAAACAAGATAAATAAAGAAGATATAAATATAAAAGATAATTTTATGAAAAGATGATGATTGAAAAACAAAAGAAAATTTGAAAGTAAAACAAGAAATAATGAAGTTAAAAATAGAAACATAGTGAAAGAGAAATTAAGATGAAAGAAGAAACAAACAATAAATATAAATAGAAGATGATAAGAAAGAAATAGATAATAATAATAATAAATATATAGAAGAATCATAGAAGAATGAGGAATGAAGAGTAACAACAAGAGAATTAAAATATCAATAGATGAAATAGAATATTCACTAAAAAGAATGCATGGAAAGCATCTGGTATTGATTGAATACAATGATATTATTTGAAGTATCTAACTGGGTACAGAGATAAACTACTAGAATTATTCTAATCATTGTTAGATTACTGACAAAATATTACCATGCAGATGGTAGTTGAAAAAATAACATTAATTTACAATTATAGTAATTCCAAATCACCAGAAAACTATAAACAAATATGTTGTTTTAATATAACAATGAAAGTATTCACATCATTCATTAAAAGTAAAATCACACACCAATTACAAATAAATGATATTGATACAAAATAGATAAAAATCAAATATTGTATAAAGAAAGGTGCTTATCAGCAAAAGAATGCATCATTAAAAATTATCTGAGAAGGCAAGAAATGGAATCTAAAAAAGAAAAGATTCAATAAGATATTCTATGATATAAAGAATACATATGATTATGTGAATCATCAATGGATAGTATATTCATTAAAATATTTTAATATTAATAATACAGTATGTCATTTAATTGAATGTATGTACAATAGATGTTGAATTAAGATGGGACATCCATACAATAATAATTTAGAGTATGTTAAATTTATTTTATAAATTTAAAATTTTATTTTAATTATAAGAATTTCTTTAAAATGTATAATATAAATGGAAAATAAGGGTTATTAAGGGTTGACATATTATTTATATTTTTTGTGAAATTTATTATAATTTTCAATATCTTTCATTATTTACATAAACAACAAATAATCATATATTTATCATTGTGTTATATTATTTTATATTTCAATGAATATTCAATGTTAAATAAGATAGTTCTATCTAATGATTAATAACAATTAATATTAATTGTGATAAAAATGAATTATTGTTGTTATAAAGTGATTCTTATTATGTATCATTTATAACAATAAATACTTAGTTCTATAAGATGTTCTATTTTAAAATAATGTTTTAATGAATTATATTTATCTAATATTATAATTATATCACATAGTAATGTTAATATGTTTTTTATTTATAATTTCATTATTTCAATCATAAATTGTGTTGCTTTGTTATTTATTTCTTAAAATATTAAAAATTATGTTTGTTTCATTATAAAGAAATATTAAATTATGATTATATTTAATAAATTAAATATGATAAAATAATGTACTGATAATCATTATCATTTATATTGAATCTCTTTCATTATTTTATATTGAAATAATATTTATTTTATTGTTTTGTTGAATGATTTAATGTTTATCTAAATACTAATTAACTTTTATAAACAATATATAAAATATATTTTATGAAATGAATAATGTTTAACATCAGAATTATTTGAATATATCATATTTTATTTGGATTAATGTTAAATCATTTTATTTATTTCACTGTATAGTAACTCTATAATTTATTTCAATATTACTGTAATTACTTGTAAATTTTGAATATAATTTATTATGAATACAATTAGAATCATTACCATTTAATTCATTTAACAATTTAATGATTGAGTCATTATTATTTCAATACTAGATTAATATGAGTTTTGTTATTAAAATAATAGATTGATTAATTCTTGATATCTTCTTTTGTTTATGGTAATGAATAAACAAATTAACATTTTTATTTTTTGTTGAATAATGATTATGAAAATATTAATAATATCTTTTGTTATTTGTTCAATACATTCTTTTGTATTATTTCTATATTCTTTTTTATAAACAGAAGGTGTTATTAAATGTTGGTCTATAATTAAATATGATTTACGAACATCAATAAAACCAGATTTTAATAATTTTATTGAATAATTGAAATAAAGTACTATACTCTTTTTGTATATTATTAAATTCAATTAAAAATATTAATAACCAATCCATTAACATCAGTTATATTTCAAAATATAATAATTTTCTAAATTCTTAATAAATAGTTGTAGATTTGAATCATTATTTCACTGGAATAATTTACTATCATAAATACTTTAATATAAAATGAACTTTAAGTTTTACATTATCATTCAATATAGTTTTTATAATATTGTTATATTCAGAAGTATTTTACAATTCTTTTATTCAAATAATTAATAATTAACTCAATTACTTATTGTTTGCATTTTGTATCACTATGTATTTAAAACACTATCTTAGTATTGCTTTATTCTTCTTTAACTTTTATTGACTTCCACATTTATAGAAACAACATTAGACAAATAATGTAATTGATGATGGTATATTAATAGATGTTAATAAATAACAGTTATAAAACAATAGTCATACAGTGACTTAACTTCTTTTAGTATTTTAATTAAATATTGATCTCAATCTTCTAATATGTATTTAATATTTTATATCTCTCCCATTCTTCCTTTGTTTTAAATAAGTTGAATAATCTACTGTATGCCATATTACATATTTAAATATTTTTCCATCATTAAATATTTCATTATATTTATTATAAATATGAAATATTTTAATATAACAAATAACATTCTTGAATAATGATTTAAATTGAATTGGATTAAAATGAAATCGTTCAATATTTCCTTGAAATCTTTTAATTCCTATTTCTAAATTAATAAAAATCTTTGATATCATTAAAATACATTGATGTTATCATTATTTCATTATATCCTAATTTCATTCTTGATTTGTTATTCTTGTTGTATTTTCCATTTTTATTTTATTTCAAGTTAATTTTTAAGATTACAATTCTATTTTTCTTTTTTTGACATCCATTTATTCATTTTTTTGTATTTAATAAAACTATTTAATAAAGATGTATTATTACAACTATCTAACTAAAACCTGATCACTAGAAATATGATAGTCATAAATATTAAAGATGTTATATAGATTCATTATTATAAATGAAGTAAATTTATATTTTTAACACTACTTTTTATACTGTTTTATTGTATTATTTTACTTTATTTTTTATTAAAAAAAAGAAATGATTATATTTATTTATTCTTTATTTCTTATTATTGTATTTATTTGTATTTCTATTTGATGTTATGTACTATAAATTATTTATTAATAATTTACAATTTCATTTAATCTATTTCATGAATGTAAATTAAATCACTTTTTGTTTATGTTGTTTTAATTGATAAAAATATGAGACATTGATACTTCATTTATCTTCATTAATTATGCTTGTTACAGATTCTAATTCAGCAAATACTTTCATAACTTTCTAATTATCGTTATGACAATATCAAAATATTGTTTAAATGATGATTGAATTAATACATGAATAAGATTTAAATCTATTCTTTTCATGATATTATTCAATGGTAGTTATTGATTCGTTTTCTTTTCTTCTTGTTGGTGATTGATTAAAATGAAATGTAATATGATTTGGTGATTGTATCAATTAAATTATACATCATTATTTCAATGATATTCAAATGTATTTGATCTATTTCATAATCACAATGATTTATATTTTGAAATTATTGATGAGATTATATTTCATTAATTAAATTAATATTATTCATTATGTTTTAATTTTCAGTTGATTAAATAACATTAATTTAAATTATTGAACAAAATTGGTATGTGTGATACAATAATAGATAACATATATTCATCATCTTTTGATGTTATTTCTAAAATCACTTATTATGTACTAATTCAATAAGTAAATATCGTTTTATAGATTTGTTTTCATTTTCATTAAATTCTGTTTTATCATCATTACCATAAATTTAGATGAGTACAATTGAAAATGAGAAAACATTATAATTAGTATCAGTTTCTTTATAAATATCATTGGTTGTTTATCATCTGATTTTAAAATTAAATTTATAAATCAAGAAGATATTATAAATGGTAATTAATCCATTTATTAATATTGTCATTATATTTCATATTTAATGAATCAATATTAATGACAAAACATAATTCAATTTCATTTATTCATTGGTTCTTTAGAAGATGAATTTTATGTTTAATGAATAAAAACATAAATTGAGAATTGATAAAACTAAACAACCATTTGATTTATTAAAATGAAATTGAAATATTCAAATGTTCATTACTAAGAACAAAACAAACTAAATATAAAAAAGAAAATATTCTATTAATTTTATTTATTTCTCGATTTCATCCTACTTCAATCTCCATTTTACTTCACTTATTATAACTGATAGTATTAAAATTGAAATTGATGAACAACAACAAAAGGAATATATTAAAAGAAATGTTAAATTTCACAAAATAATAAAATTCCTATTATAATATAACACAAATATAAATAACATTCTCAATATTTATGTTATTTTGATTGTTTATATGAAAATGGAATGATAAAAAATAATAAACATCATTAGAAGAATAAAGAAGGGTTCAATCTGTCATTCATTAACGTTTTAAGATAATAAATGTAACTACAAAATATCAATGAGTACGATATTTACAAGTAAAGAGAGAAAACAAAATTGTTTATCACAACTAGAAAAATATAATGGAATTGATGATGAATGTTTTGAAGGAAGTAATGATCTTGTTGAGATTGATATACCAACAACTATTGAGTGGATAGGAGAGAATTGTTTTAAAGAATGTACAAGACTAACATCAATTAATATACCAACAACAGTTACTGAAATAGGAAATGGAAGTTTTAAAGGATGTTCATCGTTAGTAACAATTAATATACCATCATCAATTAATAAAATAAAGTATGAATGTTTTCGTGAATGTACATCACTTGTGTATATTAAATTCCCAACATCAATTACATCAATAGGAAATGAATGTTTTAAGAATTGTTACAACCTAAAGAAAATTAATATACCTACTTCAATTAAAGAACTTGGAAATAATTGTTTTAGTGGATGTTCATCATTAAGAAGTATTGAAATACCAACATCTATTAGCACATTACCAATTAATTGTTTTAATGGATGTAAATCATTAAGGAACATTGAAATACCAACATCAATTAGTGTAATACCTATCAATTGTTTTTGTGGATGTACATCTTTAACATCAATCACTTTACCATCATCAATTAATAAAATAGAAGAAACTAGTTTTCGAAATTGTTCATCATTATCATCAATTGACATACCATCAACAATTAGTGAATTAGAAACTACTTGTTTTAGTGGTTGTACTTCATTAACATCAATTAACATATCTACATCAGTAAATCAAACAGAAAGTTGGTGTTGGTTTAATGGATGTATGTCATTAACAGCAATCACAATAACAACAAGAGTCAAGAAAATAGAAGAACATTATCAAAAATATAAATCATTAAAATCAGTGAGCATCCCTACATCAATTAATGGATTAGGAAATTGGTATTTTAAAGGATGTACGTCATTAACAAGAATTGATATTCCAACCACAGTTAATGTAATAGGATGTGGTTGTTTTAAAAGTTGTTTGTCATTAAGTTCAATCACTCTTTCAACATCAATCAGTAAATTAAAAGAATGGTGTTTTGAAGACTGTTTATCATTAACAAGTATTAATATACCATCAACAATTAATGAAATAGAAACAGGTTGTTTTAAAAATTGTTTATCATTAAGATCAATCAATATTCCATCATCAGTAAGTCAAATAGGAGATTGGTGCTTTGAAGAGTGTTCGTCGTTGACATCAATTACTATACCTACTTCAGTCAGCAAACTAGGACCTGGCTGTTTTAAAAATTGTTTGTCATTAAGGACAATCACATTGCCATCATCAATTAGTCAAATAGGAGAATGGTGCTTTGAAGGATGTACGTCATTAAAAAGTATTAACATACCAACGTCTGTTCATGAATTAGTAAAAGAGTGCTTTAAAAATTGTTCATCATTAACACAAATTGACGTACCAACATCAGTCACAAACATTGAGGAAAGATGTTTTTTGGGATGTCCAGAAGAGTTAAAGAGGAATAAAGTGCTTAAAAAGTTGTATTATGATGGATGTGTTATAGTTTAAGTGAACTGGTTAATTCAATTTACAAAACGATAATTTTTTGAAATAGAACAGAAGAAACAAATGAAGTGGTAATTGAAAAAGTAAAGAAAGAAGAAATAATAAAAAAACAATGAATTGGTTGATTTGATAATTAAAAATGAATAAATTAAATTTGGATATATCTTCAAGTGAAATTACATCTCACCCTTTATTCTCATGAAATCTTGTTTATGAGGTATTTCCATATCTTTTTTACATTGTTTCGTCAATATTTCACTGAATATTTTATGTTTATAGTCATTATATCTCTGATATTTATTCACCAAGAACTTTATGACTCAATGCTCTTTTAGAATTCTTTCCTGTTCGTTATTAATTATTCAATTTACTGTTGTTCTTGAAATTATACTGAATTATTTTATCATATATCCTCTTCTTTACTTTATTTCGTATTTCTTTCTTGGTTTTAATATCTTATTCTAGTTTGTTGATAAATTGTATTGTTTATTAATGTCTTCTTTTTCTTGTACTTTTTTATTTCTTTCATACTTATTGTTCTTATAGCTTTACAACTTGTATTCATTTTGTTGGTTTGATTATTGCCTTTTTATTTCTTTCTTCTTATTCTCTATTTTCGTTGTTATTTCGTTCACTATTTTTATATATTCTATTTCTATTGACGTTCATTCTCTTGTATTTTCTTGAATAGTTATATCTCGTTTACTTTTCTTTACAACATTAAGAACATTGTTCAACAACATCAATACAATTTGATGAATTCTTTGAATTGAGAAAGAGTCTTTCTGAATTAATTTAAAAATGGTTAATTAGAATATAAATAACATACAATTAACAAACAAATACCAATATATAAATGTTGCACTATGTTTACTAACGTTAATCTCAGTTTATTTATCATTTTATTCAATTCTTCTATTATTGATATTCAATCCTTCTATCATTCCTATTTCATACACTCTCTTCGTATTAATCTCTCTATTTAATACATTCTTTCTTATTTATCGTTCTAAATCATTATTCATCACTTCTCATTTTAATTCTTTCATTTACTGTGCTTACTATTTCCTTATTTACCCACTTATTGTGTATTATTCAATTCCTTTTATCAATACACATATTTTCTTTACACATTCTTGTGACATTAAATCTAATTATGCTTGAGTGGTTTACTTATTATCTTGAGTGTTCATCTATCATTATCAAGCTTATTTAAATGTCACAATCAAATTCTTTTTTATTGACTCTTCTTATTATCTTGGTTATTTACTCTGAATTTCAAACGTTATATATTTTATTTTTCATTGTTTTCTCTTTCTTACAACTTATTTACATCTACACATTCTATCTCCAATTCCTTTCTTTTTAAAGTGTTATTTAAACATGTTAGTTTGATTATTAATGGTTTTGATCAGAGTGTTTAGTAGTTCTTTTATTAATCATGACTTATTTGATGGTAATTATGAATGGTTTCTGATTTAACTCAATCCTTCGCATATTTCTTCTTTACAATAATTAACACTCTCAATCTCTGTTTATTCTTCTCAAACCTTTTCTTTTTTCATTTTAACTATTGTTTGATTAGTTGTTGTTTAATTTAAATCAGTTTTTTATTCTTATTTCAAATAAACAATAATGAATAAAAATCATTTCATTTCAATTACAATAATTCGTTGTGGTGTGAAGTCTTCTTCTTTTCCACAAAGTGCTTTTGATATTCCTTTATATTCAAATACACATTGATCACAATATGACTGTGTTTTATTATTTTCTTTATAAACAATAATATCAACATATCCAAATTCAAACAAACAATTATCTGATTGTTATTTAAATAAAATGCGTATTGTTGATCTTTAATATCAAATTTCATCATTCCTTGTATTCTTCCATTTGATTTTAATGAAAATAAAAATGATTTGGGATCATTTATATAATCATTAACTTTATCAATTTTCACATTAACATATCCTCCAAATTTATTTCCATTTGTATCTTCAATAATAATTATTATATGTTCTTTATTTATTATTCTTTGATCAAATACTGATGTATCAATATTCCAATCATCAATATCTGAATCAAATAGTATATTTGATACTTTTCTATTTGTCCATTCTTCTATTTGTTTCATTTCTTCAATTGTATTCATTCCTTTCATTATTTTTAATCTTTCTCCTTTTGTTTCTTTCTTTCTTCTTCTTTTCTCTTCTTCATCTCAAAATAATCACTATAACATGTGTTCCATTCTTCTTTCTTTTTATTAAATGATTGTGTGATTTTATATTTTTCTTTTGGTGTTCTGAATATTTTATCTTTCATTATCATTTCTTCAATTGAAATGATTTTATTGATTATTTCATTCCGTGTTTTACTTAGTATTTCAGAATCTGAATTACATTCTTCTATTATTTTCTTCATTTGATTCTTTATTATTTCTATTCTTTTAATTGTTTCTTGACTTTTTTCTATTATTAGTTTTCTTCTTCTTTCTGTTTCATCAATCCTATCAAATATTCCTTCTCCTCTTTTAATAGCTTCTGAATATGTTTCATCTGCTTTTATTTCAAATATTTCATTTTTAATACATCCTAAATAATATTGATAATGTTTATTAATATCATCAATTGACTGTTGAATATTTGGAAGTGTTTCTATTTCTTCTTTAAAGAAACGAGTGTTCTTGTTTATTAACTCATCTATTTTATTTAATTTAATGAATATCAGATCAAAATCAGATGATTAAATACTTAAATACACGTTTATAACACATTATTTTTTATTTTTTAATAAACGTCATTTCATTTTTATTATTTTAAATAACAATATTGAATTCATTGTGAATAAAATTTAAGTAAAACAAATATAAAATTGGAAGAAACTATAATAAATTTAATAAATTCCTATAATCAAATTATTCTTTATTTTTTGTTTTTGTAAAAATAATATTGTTATTAAATACTTTGTTATTTAAAATGTTATTTAAAAAGAAATATTAATTATTCAAATTAAATAAAGAGAATTGAAAGAGAGATTAAATCAAAATACAAATTGATTATATTGATATCAATGTTTTCAGTGTTTATTGTATTTGATAAAATATGAATTAATATTATGTTAAATCATTTATTATTAAATAATGTTAATATTATCATTTCATTCATTATTAGATTTTGATTATAATGAAAATGAACATTATTCAAATCAATGAAATTATTAAATGATTTGATGTTATATATTATATCATATAAATATAATGAGATAATAACTTAATTACAATTTTATAGAATATAATAATTACTTTTATTAACTTCCTTCTTAATATAGATATTAATCTAATGATTCAATTATTTTATGTAACATTCATTATTTTATAATACTCATAATACACATCAAATAGATATTAGGATATTTATTTCATTACCTACTTAATTAAATCAAATAAATGATACAAAACAACACAAAACAATAAATAATAAATCAAGATACAAATAATGAAGAAATGAAGTTAATCAAATAGAATAAAATGATAAAGAAATAATAAAATAATAAAGAAGATAAAAACAAGAAAACACAATAAGTAATAAAAGAATGAAGTTGAAAATAATAATTAAAATAAAGAGAATATATAATCAAAAACAACAATAAATAAATGTAGTTTTAAAATAAATAATAAATGATATATAATAATAACACAATGAGAATAATAAATAATATAAACAAAAGAAATGATAAATAAAGAAATAAAACAAAAGAAGATATAACAAGAAATGAATAAACACAATAATAACAAATAAATACAAATGAATATAATTTAAATAAGATATCCAATATGAAAATAAAAGAATAAATAAAATAACATATCAAATTAATGAATAATAAAATCAATACAATCAAATAATCAATCAAATAAATAATAAAATAAATAATAATAATAATTAGTATAAATAATATATATAAATGAGAATGATATTACTAATATTGATAATGTGTATAAAATGATAATTATTTAAATAGTGATAATCATCATTGATTATATTTATTGAAATATTAAATCTTTGATTATTATTCAAAATATTAAATAACAAAATATAATGAATAACAAAATAAATAAAAAAGAGAATATTCTAATTATAAAAATAAAATAAAATAAAAATAAAAATATAATAATAGAATTGTTTTCTAAGTTCTTTTTATTTTATTTTTTTGTTCATTCATTATTAATTCATCAATTCTTCATGTATTTATATCTCAAAACACTTTCTTTAAACATCATTTAACTTTTATCAAAAACAACTGAGAATTAGAAATTCAATTAAACAAAACGTTTAAACATTAATAATGAGTATAGAAGGATTGAAACAAATTAAATTACTTTTAATTGGAGAAACAGGTGATGGTAAAAGTTCATTAGGTAATTTTATTCTTAAAAAGGATGTTTTTAGTGTAAGTAATAGTCCAAATTCAGTTACAAAAGAGGCTGTTGGATATTTTGGAGAAGTTGATAGAAGTGATGTATTTGTTGTTGATACTCCTGGTCTTAATGATTCTAAGAATTTTGATAATAAAAATATTCAAAATATTATTGATTGTGTTAAAAACACAGGATTACAAGGAATTGTATTAACAATGGATTTTAACAATTTTAGATTGTCTCATAATCTTAAACAAGTTGTTAAAGTTATATCTGATGTTTTCAATTTAAAAGACATTTGGAAACGTGTATGTATTGTATGGACTAGATGTTATAATTACCTACCACAAAAGATAATTGAAAAATATAAAATTGAGAAAGAGAAATTCAAAGAAGAAATGATTGAATTTATGAAACAAACACATGGAATAAATGAAAATATTGATATTCCAATGTTTTTTGTAGATTCACAACCAGATGAAGATGATGATAACATCAGGTCAGAAAAAGAAATAGAAAAGTTAATCAAATGGGCAAGAGGATTACCATCAATTGATAAAGAAGAAATCAATAAATTAATAGGTGAATTTAAAGAAATTGGATATGAAGAAAAAGAAGAAGATGAAATAATAGAAAAAACAAAAGATACTATAACATATAAAATAACAAAATATAGAAGACCTAAGAAAGTAAAGTATAATGGAGAAATTATTTATGGTGAAATTAATGAAATCAGCAGTGAAATAAGAACAGAAAAAAAATATAATAAAGAACCATCAGACTGTGTAGTGATGTAATTGAGAAAATGATAACACTAATTCAGTATTTAGTTATTTGAAATAAAATACAAAAATCAAATGATTTAAATTTCATTATGGTTAATTTAAATAAAAAACAAAGAAATTGATAATAAGAAATAAAATAAACATGGATAAAAGGAAGAATAAAATTCAAATGAATAAAGAAGTAAAATAAAGAATGTAATGAAATAAACAAAAAATATAAACAAAGATAAAGAAAATGAATAAATAAAAGAATATGATTGAATTAATTTAATATAAAATTAAATTAAAAATGAAATAAATATAATTTATTATTTTATTAAATTATTGATATTTTATGATGAATATCATAAATACATTATTAAATTGTTCATGAATACATTTATTAGTTAAATATTTGATGAAATAATATTAATACTGTATAATAAAATAAATGAAATAACAATTAATAATTAATTTATATTTAATTTTATATTATATTATATTTCATTTATTAATATAATGTAAATTAACAATTTATATTATTTTATATTGATATTAGATTGTCATAATCAATCATATTCATTGATATTAATAATTATATTTTAGAATGATGAAAATCAAATAAAAATAACATCAATAATAAATAATATGTGATAATAAAGATATACATTGTTTTATTTAATATATTATGAATAAATAGAAATTATAATCATTCATAAACTATGAAAATATATGAAAATCAACATATGAATACAAAATAATATCAATAATTATAAAATAATCATAATAAAAATATAAATTAAATTCTATAACAAATAATTAATATGAATATATTAAATATAAATTATAACAACTAATGTTTATTATGATTTAAAATTAATTATATATTAAACAAAAGAAATAAATAATGTTTAAATATAAATATAATTTGAATATTGAAAATATGATGATAAATAAATTGAATATCAAAGTATTTATTATATTTAATTTTATTTTAAATATCAGAATATCATCTTAATTGTATTCATTCAAAAATAAATAATTCATTATAATATATTAATCATATAAAATATATCATTTCATTCATAAATAAATAATAATATAACATTTATATTATTATTAATATGAAATATTAATATTTCATCAATAATTATAATAAATAATAAATTCAAATAATAAAGTGTTAATAATAAAATAAATCAAAACAATAAACAAAATAAATAAGAAATGAATAAAATAAAATCATTATAAAATAAGAAATGATATAAATAAATTATATTCATTATATTTATTTGTATTATTTCATTATTATTCTATTCTTTATTTAAATAAATTAAATAATGTGAATAATAATATTATGGTCACGAAATTATGCATTTCATTCGTATTCATCATTATATTATTATATTGATTTGTGATGTTGTTTATTATTTCTTAATTGTTGTATAAATGTAATGAATGTATTCATTGTTTGTTTAAAACTTGGTGTTTATGTTTGATAGATCATTGAAATGAATTATCATAATTCAAATTAATTCTTGTTAAATGTTTAAAAGGTAAAAAATAGTAGAAAATATTATTAGATGAAAATATTTGTGATTAAATATGAGAAGAACATATTTGTACATTATTAGTTCTATCTTTCTACTTCGTTTTCTGTATTAAATGAATATATCTGTTGATGAAATTGAAATAAAATAAATATAAAAAGAAAATGATAAAAGAAAGAATAAAGAAAATAATAAGAAAGTAAATATAATGATTAATGATAAAATTGATGAATTATTATCATGAATGAAAGTTGAAGATGAACATTAAATTCATTATTATTATTTATAATTGTTTAATTTATAATACATATTAAATAGTCATTCTTCATTCTGTATTATTGTGTTGATGTTTAAATTATTCAATTTGTTATTATCATATCATCATTTCATTGACATTGTTATTTATTATCTTTTTATTTGTTTCATCATTTATCTCTTGTTTGATATGATAATATAAATAATTTACATTGTATATTATCATCATTCATCATTGATAATCATCTATGATATAATTTAATGTTTATATCAATAAATATATCATTTAAATAAATAAATAATAACATCTATTAACATATCATTATGACATCTCATCAGTATGATAAATGAAATATAACATATTTACACATTAATAACAATACGATGGATATTCATATTTATATATTCATTATTATTCATAACTAACATTATAAATATGAATTAACATAATGTTCTTCTTTATTACATTTCATAATGATATTTTCACATTAAAATAGAATTGAAGGTAAATGAAAAGAAATAAAGAATAAAATAAAATGAACATATTTATGAATGAATATACTCAACAAATCAATATACATCATACTCAATACAACAAGAAGTTACAAAATGTCGACTGATTGTTATAGATTATTATTTTACCTACATTTTATTTTATTTTATATTTTTATAATTTTAAGAGAAAACAATAGAAAACAGAATAATCTAATAATCAAAAAATATATTACACCATTTTCAATTGAGCAATTTATTTAGATTCATAATTTCTTCATTTATTTTGGTTCCCGTAATACCGAATAAAATAAAGTTAAAGAGAAAACAAAAGAATAACAAACAAGTTGATTTTCATCATATTAAGAAGTGATTATTTCAGTGATTTCAATATACTCTACTTCTACAATAGAGTTCATTTCAATCATTTGAAAAAGCTAAAGAAGAAATTAAAAACAAAAAAAGATAATTAAAAGAACGAAGAAAAGAATAAAGATAATAACGGAAAGAAAGAATAACAAAAGTAAAACTACAAGAATATTAAATATGAAATCAAGAAAAAACAAAAGAAGAAAGAGATTAAATATGAATTATTTATGATTATGTTTTCATCATGTTGAGAAGTGATTATTTCACTTTGTTCTTCATTTTTATTTCTATTCATTTATTGTTTTTTTCAATCATTATCAATTTAAATATTTCATCATTTAATTTGTTATCTGATTTTTATTTTGAATTAAATGAATATTAAATTTCATCATTATTTATATTATTATTTTATGTTTGAAATATCAATAACATTATAATTATAGTTTATCTCATTTATCATCAACATTATTTAAATAATCTTTCTTGATAACACATCATGTATTTAATTCAAAAATATCAATGATAAATATATTGTATCATAATAAATAATAATACCATCATAATAAATAATAATCTTATATCATAATAAATAATAATCATTAATAAATAATAATAAATAATAATCATTATTGATAATACCTCCATAATAATCAGTCATAATAAAAATAACTAATTAGTGTTATGTGGTATGTTATCTCATCAAAGGCACATCATAACCAGAAGATAACTAGGTGATTTGAAACATGGAAATATTAGTAATTTGTGTTGTGTATCTGAAATACCACATTCAAATCATAAAGAAGAATATAATAATAAAATAAGATATAATCATTTTTATTCTTATTATTTATTATATTTGATTTTATATTTTATATTGATTTTTATCTTTGAATATCACTTTTATTTCTTCTTTTTCTCATTTTTTCTTTTCTAAACATCATTTATTTCTTATTTTTATTCTTTGTTGTTATTATTTTATATTAGATGATCTTTTTATCATTTTATATTTGTTTATATTGTTTGTTTATATTTTATTATTATTATTTATTGTTGTTTATCTTATATCATTTATTTATTATATGTTGTATTGTTATTTATCATTGTTAATATGAAATGAATAATAATGAATAAATATAAAATAAGAATAAAAAGATATAAGAATATAACATAAATAATAAAATAAGAAATATATAATAGATATAAAGATAAAAGAAGAAGAATAAAATAAATAAATATAAAATAATATAAATAAAATAAAAAATAAATAAAAAAGAATAAAATAAAGGCAACGAAAAAAAGCAAATAAGAGAAAAATGAAGAGAAATAATGGTATAAAAGAAAAAAGTGAAATTAGGAAGTAGAAGATGATGAAAAGAATAAAAGTAGAATGTTGAGATTATAAAATGAAAGAAGATAAAAATGAATAATTCAAAATGAGATAATAAAAGGTGAAAATAATG
>NW_001856034.1:34658-49158 GCF_000209125.1 Entamoeba dispar SAW760
ATATTTATATATTTGATTTATATTTATTTATATTGATTTTATCTTTGATTATCATCTTTTATTTCTCCTTTTGTCAATTTTTCTATTCTAAACATCATCCATTTCTTCTTTTTATTCTTTGTTATTATTATTTTATATTAGATGATATTTTTATCATTTTATATTTGTTTATATTGTTTGTTTATATTTTATTATTATTATTTATTGTTGTTTATCTTATATTATTTATTTATTATATGTTGTATTGTTATTTATCAATGTTAATAAGAAATGAATAATAATGAATAAATATAAAATAAGAATAAAATGATATAAGAATATAACATAAATAATAAAATAAGAAATATATAATAGATATAAAGATAAAAGAAGAAGAATAAAATAAATAAATATAAAATAATATAAATAAAATAAAAAATAAATAAAAAAGAATAAAATAAATATTTTATTATATTTTTATTTATCTTTTATTCTTATTTCTTTTTATTATTTATTAAATTAACACCCCCATTGGGTGTGATTCTTTCAAATGAAATAAAATAAAACAAGAATGAAATATGTCCATTTTTATATTCATCATTTCATTCATTGATAGATGAAATGTTCATATTCATTTATTGATTTTATTTTATATTCTTTTTTATTTTTTATAATTCAAATAAACAATAATGAATAAAAATCATTTCATTTCAATTACAATGATTCGTTGTGGTATGAATTGATTTTGAAATTGTTTTCCACAAAGTGCATTTGATATTCCTTTATATTCATATGAATGTTGTTTACAATATGAATTTATTTTATCATTTTCTTTATAAACAAGAATATCAAATCCAAATCCAAACAACCTATCATCTGATTGATTAAATAAACAAAATATATCTTGTGGTTGTTTAATATCAAATTTCATCATTCCTTGTATTCTTCCTTTTGATTCTAATGAAAATAAAAATGATTTTGAATCATATATATAATCACTAATTTTATCAATTTTCTCATCAACATATCCTCCAAATTTATTTCCATTTGTATCTTCAATAATAATTATTATATGTTCTTTATTTATTATTCTTTGATCAAATACTGATGTATACTTATTCCAATCGTCTTTATCTGAATCAAATATTATATTTCCTATTCTTCTTTCTGTCCATTCTTCTAGTTGTTAAATTTGATATTTTGGTGGATATTTCTTTTCAACTCTTTTACTTTCCCATTCTATTCGAATACCTTCTAGTTTTTTTTTTCATACGCCATTCTCCCTTCCTTATTTCCTTCAATTAATTTATTAATTCGTATTTCTTCAGTTTCAATCACTTTTGTAATGATGTTATCAACTTGTTCTGATAATATTTCTTTATCATCATATCTAATTTCATTAATTCTTTGATAGACATCCTTTAATTTATTTGTCATCATCATTCCTTCTTTTATTTTATTTCTAATCATTTCATTTCTTCTAATTATTTCTTCTTTTCTATCATAAATTCCTTCAATTCTTTTAATTCTATCTTCTGGACTTTCATTTTCATTGTCAGTTATCTCTTCTCCAATTCTATTTTCCCAATTCTCATTATATTCTCGTGCACTTTTCATGATTTCATCAATACGATTCTTAACATCGTTACTTATTTGTTGTAATTCATTAAACACTTCATTTCTTTCTTCTTTGTTTATATTCATTCTTCTTTTATTCTTCTTTGTTATTTAGTTTGTTTCTCATACTTTTTGTTTTCTTCTAAACATCATTCATTCATTTTCAAGCTCTAATTATTAGTTCAACGATAATTATTAATAGATCATCTATTTTTATCAATTATTATAAATAGATTAAATTAAAATAGATTATTTTAATATTTTATTATTATTAATATTAATAGTTCAAAAACAAATAAAAAGTAGATAATTAAGTGTTAATAGAAATATTTTATATTGTCATTGCTCAGCGGAGATAATTAATCCCTTTCCTTTAAAGTGTTTATTCATCATTTATTAGTTTATTCTTTGATTTTGGTTGTTGAATTGTGACAATTTCATTTTCTCTTTTATTTATTGTGGAATAGAATATTTTAAATATCTATTACTTAAATATTCATCATTTAATTTCTTTTTAATTTTGATGAATATTAAAATTATTCTTTATTTTCTTATTTTAAGGAGAATATATAATTACTACTGTATTACTATGAGTTAATATTCTTTTTAGTATCAACCACTAAACCCTTTTTCTTTATTAATCTTATATTATCAAATATATTTGTATCATAACAAGTAATAATAACATCTTTATAAATACCCATTCTTTTATTATCAATGATATCACACCATTGTAATTAATAAACACTGCTATTCTTGTAGTATTGAATATGATGTTTTTCTAACTAAATACAACACTATAACCAGTCCATAACTGGTGGAATCGAAGGATGGAAATATTTTAGGGTTTTGTGTGGTGTCTCTGACGTGCTCTCTTCGAATCCCCCAAAAACAAAAAGAAGTAATAAAAAGAAGAAAGAAGATAGATGTAATAGATACAAAGATAATATGATATTACCATTTGATAAACAACAGAAATAATGAGAAATGAAAATATATGAAAAACAGAAAAAGAAGAAAAGAAAGAATTAAAGAAACAAAGATTATATTAATAAACAAAATGGTAAATGATAGAGAAGTAATAGAAATGAATGAAAACATTAAAATAATAAGAATAATATCAATAATATATAATAATGATAATATATAATAATGTAATGAACATAAAATAAGAGTATTGAATAATTCAAGATATTCAATAGAAAATATAACACAAATAATGAATGATTAATAATTGAATTAACTAATAAAATATCACATATTCAATAATAAAAAATGAGAAATATAGATAAACAAGAATATTTAGAATTGAATGAATATGATAAATAAGAAATAAGAAATAAATCATGATAGAATTATAAATAATGAGAACAATATAATAAAAGTTAATAAAAGAATAAAAGTATATTAATATTACAACAAGAATGAATAACAAGAAATAGAAAAGAAAAGAATAAAAGAAGTGATATCATTATTATTCATTGACCATTTACTGATAAAACAAAAGAAATGATTAATTATAAAATATTTCAAAAATAGAAAAAACATTAATATTAAAAATATACAAATGATATAAATGATGATATTACAAAAAACATCAAGAAAGATTAAAAGACGATATTGAAGTAATGATTTTGAGAAGAAATTAATACAACAAATAAATAATAGAAGTTAGAAAATAAAATAATCTACATATTATATGAGAAATAAAATAAGAGAATGAATAAATAATGAAACATAGAATAAAGAAACAAAAGTAAAAATAGAATATAGAAATAGAATAAACTAAATGAAAGAATGAAATTATAACATTTATTATGATAATTTCAAACAACTCAACATTAAATAACAACAAATGATAGTAATTATAATAACAAGAATAACATAGAATGAATAGAAAACAATAAATTTAATACAATTTATCTCGATAATTCATAGATTTCATTTATTAATTGATAAACAAAATAACATAATTATACAAACAATAATAGAAACAAGAAATTAATTGAAAATCAATTAAAACACTCTTAAATGAACAAAATTTCAAATGAAATAAATTAAATATATTGAAAATATAAACTTAATTAATAAAGAAAATATATCAATAAAGTAATACCACATAAAATACAAATAAATATAAAATAAGAGATGATAAAATATAAAATAACAAATAAAAAGAAGAATATAAAATTAACATAATTACAAACATTACATAATTATTCAAATCAAATAACATTAAAATATTATCAAAATAGAAAATATTATATTATTTTATATTATTTTAGCTTTCAAATCAATTGAATAACATTAATTATTGAATTTTCATTAATCAACAGTCATTTTACAACATTTAACAATGATAATATTAATATTTAATAATATCATATTATTCATATAAATAATAAATAAAATATGCTCTATTTCACTGATGATGTACCAATTCAAAGTCTTAAAATTAATAACTATGAAACAATAAATCAAGAATGAAATAATGATAACATCAATATATTTTAATGATATTAAAGAAATTATTAAAATATAAAATAATGATAAAAGAAAACAATGAAATATAAAATAAATTCATTTTAATATAAATCATTTAAATAATTAAACAATAAAATTATTTTATAATAATGAAATATTTCATAAATATAATAAAAATGAACAAATAAAAGAATAGAGAAAAATAAATAAAATAATAATAAATAATAAAATAAAATAATCAATATATTAAAAAGAAAAAAGATAATAAATAATATATATAAATAAAAATTATAAAAATAAAAATGAATAAAATAAATTGCATAAATAAAATAATGTTAAATAATTTGCATCAATAAATTAAACGCTTTTTTATTTCATATTTCAAATTTCTGTAATAAAAAATACATCCATTATTTCATCATTATTTTCATCATTTATTATCTCATTTTGAATTATTCTTTTTTATCTTCTTTCATTTTATATTCTCAACATTCTACTTTTATTCTTTTCATCTTCTTCTACTTCTTTCTTTTTTATACCCTTCTTTCTCTTCATTTTTCTCTTATTTCATTTTTTATGGCATATTATTAAATATTTGAATAACATATTATAATTATTGATTGTCTGATTATTGTTATATATATTTTATCAACATTTAGAATATCAATATTTAATAAAATTAGAATAAAATTAAAATATTTTTAAATTCATTTTGTAATGATAATGAATATAATTATTTCTATGTTTAATACACTTTATATTTATATCTATTTATTATTTATTTTCATTATCTATTTTATTAATCATTTATAGTCAATTTATTGATGAATATCAATTAATTATAATAATATTATATGATTAAATCATTATTCATTTTAATAATTAATTAATATATTATTATATCATGATATTCAATGATAATAAATAATAAAGTTAATAGAAATATATTAAATGATAGAATAAACATTCTTATTATTATTATTTTAAATATAATATGATATATTAGTTATAATGAAGTGTTTGAATATTATTAATCATTTTTAATAATTCTTTTGATAATGAATATATTTTATTCTTTATTATATTATATATTTGATAATTATAATTATTCTCTTATTAATTTTTCATATTTATGAATTAATATAATAATTAATTTTTCAATCAATAAAATGATTAAATTTATTTCTATTAAATAATAAATATTTGAGTATTTATTATTGTATAATTTCAGAAACATTTCTTTATTTTAATTTTATCTCTTTTAATTCTCCTTTCATTTCAATCAAATATTGATACACAAAGTTAATAGAACTATTAGAAAATATTGAAATAACAAAATACATGATTCAATAAGTTCTAATAGTTAATATTTGTTTCAATTAATAATTTATATTTTTATAACATTTTCATTTTTTGTGTTTTGTTATTCTAAAAATAAATTATTCTATTTTTGGAAAATCTGATTGAAATAAAATATAAATCAATGTGTTTATTTCTAAATTCGTTTTTTTTGTCATGCCATCAAACACAATCTTATAATATTCATTTAATGAATGTACAAGAAGAGCTCTCAATTTCGTTGGAATTGATTTAGGACTTACACCTTCTTCAGTTGCTTATTTTGACATTGTTAAAAATGAACCTATCTTAATTCAAGATGAAATAAGAAATAAACAAATAGCATCATGTGTTAGTCATTAGTGGAATGATATTAAAATATTTATATGAAATTGCACAAGAAAAACTTGGTAATCATCCAATATCAAATGTTGTTGTTACTGTTCCAGTTTATTTTAATGACAGACAAAGTTAGCGTGTAAATTAGCAGGAATTAAGAATGTTGAACTTGAAAATGAACCAGTAGCAGTTATTATTGAATACAAGAGAGAATATCAAAGTTTATTAAAAAATGGAGATAAAATTGTAGTAATTGATTTTGGAAGAACATTAGATGTGTCATGTTGTAAAATAGCAAATGATAATATTATTGTAGAATCATCTGGAGGAAATCAAAATTTAGGAGGAAATAATTTTGATAAAGTAATGAATGATATTATTAAAGAAAGAATAGAAGAAGGTATTCCAGGATATTATGAAAAGAAAATAAGAATGACTCAAAAAGAAACAATGACATTCAACAAGAAATTAATTAAATTAAAGAAAGAATCAGAAAGAATTAAAATTAAATTAAGTAATAAAACTGATACTGAATTAAATTTAGAATTATTATTATATGATGATTATGGATATGATACTATTGTTAATACGATTATTACAAGAAAAAGAATTTGAAGATGAATGTTACAGAATACATGAAGAATTTATTAATAAAATAAAACAAGTTACTCAAAAAAGGCATAAAAGAGGAGATATTAAATTAGTGATATTAAATAGTGGAACATGTAAAATACCAAGAATTAGAGAAGAAGTTGCTAAGTTATTTGATATACAAACATTTTCTGATAATAACTTTAATCCACTTAATGCTGTTGTAAAAGGAGCTGCATATTTAGCTCAAGAAATTGCTATGTGTTATGAAGTTATATATGATAATGTTCCAACACCAATTGGAATAGAATTAGAAGGGTGAAAATTTGAAATAATTATTAAAGAAGGAGAAACACTTCCTACAAATATAATTACAAAAAGGTATTATACAACAAAACTCAATCAAGACCCGCCAAATTTAATATTTATAAAGGATTTGGTAGATGTGTTAATTCATATAAAATGGAATACATTACTACAATTCGTATTGATGGAATTCCTAATGGAAAATTTGGAGAACAAACAATTGACTTTACAATTAAAGTTAATCAAAATGGAATGATGGAATTAAGTGCTTCTGTTGTTGGAACTGATGCTAAAGGAGATTTAATTGTTAGTGTTGATTTATCTAAAGAAGATGATGAAATTACAAAATTAATAAAACATTTTCAAACATTTTATTAAATGAATAATTCTTAATTGATGTTTTAATTTGATAATAAACTGATACAATGAATGAATAAGAGAGAGTGATAAGTTATAAAAGAAATAAAAAAGAATAAATAACAAATGAAGAATATCAAATTGATTATCATTTATTTATTATTTGTCCTTCTATTTTATTTATTATCTTTTAATTCATTTCATCACCGTTTATTATTTAAACAAGAAGAAGATGTAAATTATTTAATATCGTTAATGGATTGAAGTAGGTGATGAATGGAATAGGCAACGAAAAAAGGAAATAAGAGAAAGGAAGAGAAAGAATGACATGAAAGAAAAAAAGTGAAATTAAGAAGTAGAAGAAGATGAAAAGAATAAAAGTAGAATGTTGAGAATATAAAATGAAAGAAGATAAAAAAGAATAATTCAAAAAGAGATAATAAATGATGAAAAGAATGATGAAATAATGGATGCATTTTTTATTATTAGTGTTTATTATGTAATCAGTTATAAATGTTATGTGATTAGTATATAATATGTAATATATGATAAATAATAAGTGTTAATATATATAGAAGATAGAAAAATAATAAGAGAAAAGAAATGATATAATAATAAATAAAATATATAAATAAAATCAATATAATATAAATAAAATAATAATAAATATAAAGAGAAAATTGATATAAATTATAAAAATATAATCAAAATGAAAATAAGATAAAGAAATGTATTAATATATAAGAAAATATATATAAATAGAAATATATGAATTTAAAGAAAATATAAATAATAAGAATATAAAACTAATAAAATATGATAAATATAAAATATATAGATAATATGATGATATATATAATATAATAATAAAATATATAAATATATAAAAATAAAATACATAATTAACATAATAATAAAAATGTATACTTACATTGAATCAAATATCATTTCTGAATCATTTATAATTCAGAACAATTTATCATAAAATGATATAAAATATAGACAAATATAAATGAATATGGAATGTGTATTTAATTTACTTTTTTATTTTAAGAACAAAATAATAAAAATTAATTTATTTTATTGATACAAAATATTTTCCCCTTATCGAAATTCAAATTAAATAAATAATAGAAATTTAATGAAAATATCAAATAATAAAAAGGGAGTAATCATCATTTTTATTTTATATTAATTTTAATTTGTCTTTCATTTTTAATGATTAAGAAATAACAACAATTTCAAATAAATAAAATTAATGTTATGAAAAATGTTAAAAATAAGAATATTGTTATAAAGATAATGAATATAAAGATATGAGTATGAAAAATAGATGAAAATAATAAAAATAGAATATTTCTAACACATTATCAAAATAGATAAAAGAGAGTATAAAAATAAGAAATGAAAAAGAACAGAGAATAAAGAAGTGTGAAATACTGAATTATTGATTTTTCATTAATCAAATGAAATATTAATTGTTATTATATTTTTTATTCATTAATGTAAATCTAATAATATTGATTTATCAATTAATATACATTGTTAATCTTATCATTTATCTATCATATACATCATTAATTATTTTATTCTTGAAATTTTATTTATTTCAATATTCAATAATTTAATAAAAACATTAATGAATATTAGAATTGATAATAATGAAGAATGAAAATATAAAATGAATATGATCAGATTAAATATAATAACTATATTTGAACATTGTTATTATTTGAATAATAAAAAGAATAGAAGTTGAAATAAATGTAATTTGAAAATATAAATTTAATTTGATAAAGAATAAAGAAAATCAAAGAATAATTATAATAATAGAAAAAGGATAAGATTAAATACAGAAATATTAATGAAATGATATTACATTATTTATATTATTAATATTTTAAATTTGTTTATATTGTTTAAATTAAAATAATAAAATATAATCATGATTTGAAGAATATAGAAATTCTATTAATTTAAATAATATTAAAATAATGAAATAGAATTATAAAATAACAATGAATAAAATATTTATAAATAATGAAAATGATGTGATATTTCAATTCATGAAAATTGAATTATTATTAACTAATATATCTTTATTGTAATTTATGATATTTTCATCATTATTAATATATTTATAATGAGTATTGAAATCAATTTCATTAAAATATGTAACTATTACATATTTATATATTTGATTATTCTTTATTACGTCATAACAAAATATAATTAATAGATTGAATAATGTTATGATTATGTTTACAATAATTTAAAATATCAATATTGATTATTTTAGAATTAATACTTCAATTAATAATTATTTATTCATATATCTTTATTAATTTGATGAATGAAATTATTTTTATATTTAATAACATATTGTTACTGATAATTTCATATTATTAAATATATTATTTATATTTCTTATATATTCACTTCATTTATTTCATTTAATTATTATTTAATTCACTTATTTATTATTAATCATTTTCGTTTTAATCATTTAATTATTTTCTTTCATTTATATGTGTTTATTCTTGTCTTTTATTATGATATTGTTTTATATCTGTATTATGTTTTATTATGTGATTTATTTGTATTATAATATTGATTGATTCTATTTGAATTAATGATAAAATACTTATGATGATGAAAATGAATGAAGTGATGAATGAAATGATTCATACCATTATTGTTACAATTGTTATGGTGATAGTTATTATTATGGTAATGTTTAATGTGATAATTATTGTATTTCTATCAATACAGATAATATTTGTTTTCATTCTTTTATTATTGAATGTTTGTTTTATTTTTTGTATTTCATTTTTATCAAAAGAAAATAAATGAAAAATATAAATAAAAATAAAACAAAAAATCAATAATTTATATATAACAATCATTACCCCTTCAATGTTATTATAATTTTATAACAACCATTTTAAAATAATAAAATTAAATGAAGAAACAATAAATTGTAATATAACATGAAAGAAATACGAAATAAGTCAAATGATTTTATCTATTTTTAATTTAAATAAATTCAATTCAAGAAAAACGATAAAAATAAATAAAGAATAAATAAATTATTTTGAAATTTTACATTGATGAAAACTTCTTTGTAATGTTATTTCATGAAAACATAATTAACGATAAAAATATACTGAAATATAAAAATAAAAGTGAATAAAATATTAAAACAAATGATGTTTAAAAGAAATAACCAATTAGAAAAAGAAGTAATATTTTTAAACAAATAACATATTTTCTAAATTGTCAATATTTAAACTACAAAATAAACTTATTGTTCATTAAATGTCAAAAGTAGTAGTAAAATTCTATTTGAATAAACAATGTATTTCAACTAAACCAATGAATTCACAAGACAATTTAAAAACAGCAAGAGAGAAATTAAAAGAAAAGATGTCTGGTTCTCAACAATTCCTAACAAAAGAAGGAGATTTAATTGATATAAATGATGAAGATTCATTTACTATAGAAGATGTAATTGATTCATCAAGAATAATAAATATCAAAGAAACAGCAGATAAAAAGGAATTAAAAATAAAATTAAATGACAAATTATTTAAAACTATTGAATTGGATAAGAAAACAAAATTAAGTGATATCAGGAAATCAATTCAAAATATTCCAGAATCTGCACATTTCTATACACTTGATAACGAAATAATTGAAAAGGATGAAGAAGATGTGTTTTTAGTAGAAGACATATTAAATAATGACGAAATTATTATTAAAAAAGAGAAAGAAAATGCACCAGAAAATGATATTGTAACTGTTAGAATATATTTAAATGGAAAACCATTAATAAAAAATGAATTCAACAAGAACTCTTCTCTTTCAGATATAAGAAAGGAAATTGAAAATATAAAAAATATTCCAAAAGACTTTGTATTTGAAGACCAAGAAGGATTTAAAATACAAAAAGGTGAAGAACAGTCATTAAAATTAACATCTGTTCTGTATGATAACAAGATCAATATAACAACAGAAATGTTTGATACTTCATCAAATAATACAACATCTGTTGGTTCACCATGTAATACTACAGATTTATCTGAACCAAATGTTCCAATTGAAGGAAGTATAAGATTGGAAAATCATGAAACAGGAAAATTGAAAATATATTTATATCCAAATGAAGAATTTAATCAAGTAGATGAGAGTGATGCAATTGCTATTTTGGTTGTTGGACAAACAGGAAGTGGTAAAACAACATTATTAAATAGTTTTATAAATGCATTATATGGAATCAAGATAACAGATGATTTTAGATATATAATTATAAATGAAGGTAATTTAGAACAGAATAGAGATCAATCTAAAAGTCAAACAAGTGAAGTAACAATTTATAATATTAAAAGAACAAAAAAAGCACCACCAATAAAAATAATAGATACACCTGGATTTGGAGATACAAGAGGAATGGAGTATGACAAAGTAATTACTAAACAAATCAAAGAAGCATTTGAAACAAAAGTATCAGATTTAAATGCTATTTGTTTTGTTGCACAATCAAGTAATGCAAGACTAACAGCAAACCAAAAATATATATTTGGGAATATTATTGATTTATTTGGTAATGATGTGAAAAAGAATTTTATTGCTATGCTTACATTCTGTGATGGTAAAACACCACAAGTTATTAATGCATTACAATCAAAAGAATGTATTTTCAGTACAATTATTCCATATATAGATGAACCATGGTATTTAAAATTTAATAATTCAGCTATTTATGATGATAATACTGAAGATGGATTTACACAAATGTTTTGGCAGTTAGGTATGAAGAACTTTGATGACTTTATTGAAAAATTAATAAAATTACCAAGAAAATCATTAGAAAAGTCGAGAGAAGTTTTGAAGAGTAGAGAACGTATCAAAGTGCAAATTGAAGGATTGAGTAAATCATTAAATAATGGCTTATCAAAACTGAGTGAAATAAAACAGACATATGAAGTATTTTATTTGAATCGAGATAAGATTAATAATAATCAAAATTTTACTTTTACTGTAACAAAAAGAGATCAAGTTCAGATTAAATTAAAACCAGGAGAATATGTAACTAATTGTTTGAGATGTAAGAACACATCATGTCATTATCCATGTTTTATTCCAGGAGATGTAAAAGATGGATGTTATTGTATTGGTGCTAATGGATATTGTAATGTATGTGGTTGTTATTATACACACCACGCAAACTCAAAATACAGATGGGACTATAAAGAAGAAACAGAAACAAAAACAGCACAAGAAGTACTTGCAAGATATAAAGAAGGTGTAGAAGGTAAGGCTAGTGCAGAAAATATGTTAAAAAAGTTAGAAGAAGAATACTATGAAATTCAAATGGATTGTTATGATAAAGAAGTAGAAATTATAGAATGTATTAATAGATTATCATCAATTGCATTAAATGATAAAATTACCAGTTCCAATGAATATTTAGATTTATTAATTGAGTCAGAAAATGATGAAAAGAAACCTGGATATAAAGAAAGAGTTGAAGGATATAAAAAACTAAAAAAAGCAAATGAAACAATAGAAGATATTATGAAAAAATCAGGTTCAAAAAAGAGTAAGGAAGAAATTAAGAAAGAACTTGAAAGAAAAAAGGAAGATTTAGTACAAGGACAAAAATCAACATTAGATAAAAATTGTGAGAGCTGTGTTATTTGTTGAAGACAGATAATTAAATGAAAGTTTTAATTAATTAGTTTAGTTTAATTCATCAAATGTTATCATTATAAATGAAATACATAATATCATTTATTATCTTATTTGTAATGTTATCATTATAGTTGTAGAGTTAAATATTAGTTTCATTTTATCTTTTTAAGTGTTAATAATGATTAAATCATCAATAAGTATCATACTGTTATTATTTAAACTTATTTACTCTTAAATTTTTCATTTTTCTTGAAGTATTTTGTATTTATTTAATTTGTGTAACTGATTGAGATGTGTTGATATTGTACAATTACAATATCAATAAATATGATTTGTTGTTAATGAAATGTGATTGAATTTATGTAATAATTAAACTCTGTAATTATTTCATAAAACAACAAACTCTCTATTTGATTGTTTTGTGATATGAACAAACATATGTGATATATACACATTTTCTCATTGATTTTCTGATTCAATAACATTATGTTGATATTCATTCTCATCAATTCACAATTTGCTTGATAAATTCATAAATAACCATTGGACAATTCATCTTGAATTTTATCAAATAACTCTACTAAATGACATTACCACTTGAATAACACTCTTTTTTTTTATTCAATGATTTTCTCTTTTATATATTTTTTATTTATTTTTCTTTTCTTAATGAATCAGTGTTTATTCTAATTGGATTTTGTTGTTTGTTTTCAGTTGTTTAGCAAACTGACCAAGACAATAAATTACAAAGAATATAAATGTGATATTTCTCATTAACTAATTTTTAGTTCTTTTCTATTTTTTTATTTTTTAATATAACAAATAAATGAAATATAATTTAAATTATTTAATTAAATTGAAATAAGTAGAAATATTATTTATTGTTTCTTTGAATAATACAACTTCACATAAATAATTTAATTATCATGCTTGTTTCATAACACTTTAATCAAAATGTGATTTGATTTCATTTATTTATAATTTGATTTATCTTGTTAAGGTTTGTATCAACATTGATATTATTGACATGAAGTAAATTTAAAAGACAAAATATGTTCACAAAAGAGTATTAGAGTATGTAGAAATTCTTTATAATTTATTTTAAATTACTTGATATTTATATTATGTAGTTTTTCATGTTTTAAATTTCTTTAAATTAGTATAAATAAAAACAAATGAATTATTTCCTTTATTATTATTTATCATTTGTTCATTTAAATTGATTGTTCAACTCTTTCTTTATTTTCAAATTCATAATTCAAGTATTACAATAATATTGAATTTGTAAATAAAATAATTCTTGTTTTTTAATTTCTTTTATTTCATTCATCTTTGTTTCTTTTCAGATTTGAAGATAGTGTGTCAGATATAACACCACATGGAACCTTAATATCTAATCTTTGAGTCGTCAATACAGTTTTATAATAAGATGCTTTTGGTGAGATAACACATAACCTAAGATTAATTAGTTATTATTTATTAATATTTATTATGAATGATTATTATGGAGTATTAATTATTTATTATGATGGTATTATTATTTATCAACATATAAGACATTTATCAATGATAGATTTGAGTTGAATACATAGAGTGTTATTAAGAAAAAGAAGATTCTTTAAACAATATTGATGATAAAAGAGATAGACCATAATCATAATGTTGTTGATATACTCTTATAATAACAATATAAATAATGAAGAGTTTTAATACTCATTTATTTCAAAATAAAAATCAGATAACAACTAAAACAATGAATTATTTAATTTAGAAATGATTAAAAAACAATAAATGA
>NW_001856033.1:0-1061 GCF_000209125.1 Entamoeba dispar SAW760
TTATGTGTCGTCACTACCTCTTCAATTCGAAAGTGGGTAATTTACGCGCCTGCTGCCTTCCTTAGAAGTGGTAGCCATCTGTAAAGCTCCCTCTCCGATGTCGAACCCCAATTCCTCGTTATCCGTTATAATCTTGGTAGTCCTCGATACTACCAACTGATTGATAGATCAGAAATTCTCATTGGTTACTTGTTAAACACTGTGTGTTCTACAATTGTCGTGGCATCCTAACTCACTTAGAATGTCATTTCTCAATTTACTTACATAAATTGGCCACTTTGTACTAATACAAATTGGATCGTCTCAAGTATTATCTTTATCATTCACAAAGCTATCCTTGTACTTTACTAACCAAAGAAACTATTACTGTTATAATGAGCCGTCCGCAGTTTCATCCTACTTGGTCTTTATACTTACACATGCATGGCTTAATCTTTAACATCAGCATATAATACTGGCAGGATCAACCAGATATTTTATTCTTCTTCCTTTTTAAAAGGAAGGATTCTTTATTCTTACTTCTCTTTTGTATTTATATCCATTTTTCCTTTCTTTATTCTCCTACTTTTGACTTCTTTTTTATTTACTAATTATACTAAAAAACAAACTTATATTATTTAAATCTGTTCTGTCATCTAATTACTTTTATATAGTTAGATCAAGTACAATTTTCTTTATATTCAGTCTTATATTTATTTCTTTAAATTCTTTCATTCTTAACAACATATATCTATTATGATTATATTAAATTCTTTTAATAATCATTTCTTATTTCTTTAATTAATCTCTTCTATGAGATTACTTATTCTGTTTATCTCTTATATTATTCTCCCTAAATATTATGAATACTTATTTTTATTATTATTTTATTGACAAACTGTGCTATTCTCTCATAATTTATTATTTAAACAAACGTAAATGCTATATTCTCTCTTTATTATTCCTCTCATTATATAGTAGCATTAATTATTATTAATCATCCTTATTCTCTTAATGCTTTTATGGTAATGTATGTTTATGGTTTTATTTAATGAAGCTGTAAATATGTTTATAATTTATTT
>NW_001856032.1:0-1959 GCF_000209125.1 Entamoeba dispar SAW760
GCCGTTTTGACATTACGTGGTGCCACGTCAGCATCCAAAAATAACCATCACTAAAGTGCCGTGTAGTCACACGTGGTGCCACGTCACCATTCAAAAATAAGATATACTAGAGTGTCGTGTGTGCACAACCCGTTAGGGTTGTGCTCGATGCCACGTGGTGTTTCGTGGTGACACGTGGCTTTTCGCTATGTTATCCTTTTTCTTCTCTCTTCTTATTTTCCTTCTTATCTTATTTCTTATTCTTCTATTTCTTTATTTTCTTATTTTCTTTACTTATTCAAATTTATGTTTTATTCAATGTGAATATGAATGGAAACTGGTTGAATTTGTATATTCCATCTTCTATGTGAATTACTAAAATTAAATTTATTAATTTCTATCAATTCCATCAAATTATCTTTCTTCCTTCTTTATTATTATTTTATTTATTCTTTATTTTTAATGATGTCTGTGTTAATAATTCAAAATTATTTAATGTAAATATTCATTTACTAAATTATTTTCATTTTTAAATAATTAATACAATTTTATGATATACAATATGTTTCTTTATTATTATATTTTGTTTTCCTTCTAATTATTTAAATTTCTTCTTTGAATTTCGTATATTTCTATTATTTATTAATGTATTATTTATATGATTTAATAATTCAAAATAGTGTAGTAGTATTTCTATTATTAAATTATCTTCATTTGATCTTTGTCATTATTTTCTATTATAATGATCATTGTACAAATTGTTAATGATGATTGAATAGGAGAATATATTTCGAGAGATGTTAAATTATTTTATAATTTAAATATAATGAATAGAGTTGAAATGGAGAATAAAATAAGAGAGAATAAATTGAGTTCAATATTTAATAAAAATGAAATGAGTATATTCTATTGAAGAATAGAATTCATTGATATCTTCTTTCTTTTCTATTAATATTTATTTATTAATACTCTTGCTTCTTTTCTTATTTTACCTTATATTTAATAGATGTTAAATTAAAATAAATATAATTAATATTTGATATGAAAATAGTATGTAATAAAATGTTAAGTCTAGCATATTTATTAATAATTTTGAATCCTATAGTTTTCTCCTTGAAAAAATATGACAATTTATTATTTTCATTCCACTGATTCTATTTCTACTAATATTATCATTATTTGATTTACTTATTAATGTTTCTCTATATTTATTAAAAGATCTTCGTATAATAATTTAATATGAGATAATGGTAAAAGATATATTATTTATAAACATATATTTGATTAATGAAATACTATGGATATCATAGATGTGAATATAGTGATATAGAAGTACTTCATGTTCTTTTTAATTTATACTAAGTAGGCTTTCTTCTAATCTTATCTGTCCTTTCTCAACTACACTTTTCAATTTCTATTCTTTCTTATTTTATTTTTATTTCTTCTTTTCTTCTTTCTTTTATATCTATTTTTTATTATTATAAAGAGTATTTCTTATCTTTTACTTTTTATTAATTTCTTATTTCTGTTATTTATTTAATTTCTTGCTTTTGTATAAATTTCTTCATTTAAAAATAAGTTAAATTAATAGTTTATTTGAACTAAAACTAATTCCATTAGTAATAATAATAATACTAATAATTTGATTATTCTTTAATTAAGTGGTGAATATAATTTGATTAACTTAATTTTCAACATAAATTATCCCTTAATGACATATTGAAATACCATTTATTTTATTTATTCTTTTATTTGAAATGAAGTATACTTTTATAAAAGTATTTCACGACTAGTCTTTTTGTTTAGTAGAGAGTGAATGGAATGAAGTATTTTCATTTGATTATTATAATTTAAAATTATTCAAGTTCTCCTTTTTCTTATTTTTTATTTTTTATTAATTTTCTTCTTCTTTTATCATTAAAAAGATGTCGAAGCATTACAGGAAACACCACAAAAATTATAAATTAATCATTAACAAAA
>NW_001856031.1:0-2747 GCF_000209125.1 Entamoeba dispar SAW760
TTTCTACTTCTTCTTTTACTATATATTTTCCTCCATTCATTCGAATTTTATTTACAAATACAATATTTCCTTCAACAAGACAAACACAATATTCTTCTTTATTAATAATAACTTTTCCTTTATATATTTTATTTATTTCTATACTTTCTTTTTTTATCATTTTTTCTTGAATACAATCTATCATTTTTCTTTCTTTATCTACTCCAATAACAATACATTTCATATTACTTCCTTTACTTATTTCTTTAATATCTCCTTCAATTCCTGTTTTTGGAATAAATATTGTTTCTTCTCTTTCTTTACTTTTTCCAATAATTCCATATCCTTTAATATCTTTAATTTCTATTTTAATTTGACTTCCATATTTTGGTTCAACATCTCTTTCTATTCTTAATAACATATATTCTTCTTTAATACTTCCTACACTACTTTCTTTTAATGAGAAAATATTTTTTTTATTTAAATATCCATATACTGTTTGTCCATTTTCTAATACTTCTTCAATTGGTAAATTATTATCACTTACATTCATTCTATAACAAACTATTGTTACTCCATTATAAAATGAAATAAAACAATATTTTCCTTTAATTTTACTTACATATCCAATATATTTTCCAACTGTCATTTCTTCTTTAGAATTAAATTTTCCTATTTTTTGTCTTAATGAAATAAGTGATTTCTTTGTAGTAATTATCATTTGTCCCATTTGATTTTTTAATAATAAACATTCTTTTATTATTGTTCCATTTCTTATCATTTTAGGAATTCTTTTCCTTCATCTCCTTCATTATTTGATTATAAATTTTTATTTATTAAATAAAACTTATTTTATTATTTTATTTATTCACTTTCATTGTTTGTTATTACTCATATTCCTTTCTATTTATTTATTCTATTTTCTCTTCTTTTTGAATTTTTTTTATTGCCTTTATTTTATTACAATTAATTATTCCTTTATTTGATTTTATCCTCTTTCTTTCCTCTCTTTATTTCTTATTTAATTTGTTTGTGTTGTTTCCATAAATTGTATTTCTTGAATTTACTTTTCTTCTTACTGACTTATACAGTCTGATGATTTTATTATTTCTTATCTTGGAATTAGTTTAGTTTCAACTTTACTACTACTTTTTCCCAACCACTATAACTGATACCTCCACCTTATCTTATTCTTTTCTCTCTTCTCAGAGGACCAATTCTTAGCCTCATAAATTTATCTTTTATTTATATAATTCTTTATGCTCTTTTTCTTCCTATCACTACTCTTTTATATCAAATATCCATTTTTTCTATTTTATCAAAACATAAATAAGATACCATCGAATCCATCTTAAAAGCACTATAACTTCATTCTCTGATATAGTGTTATCATATCCTTCATCTAGTTCAGAACCTACATAGTACATTGAAGTGTCAATACTTTCATTTGTTTTATTTGTTTGTTTAATAAATTTAATTAATTCTCTTTGATTTTCTCTTTCTCATTTTTATCCCTTTTAATTTTCTTTTGTGAACATAAACATATCATTTAGTCCTCCAACACATATGTTTCCAAATGTCCTTTAATGGAAAAACATCAGACAATCTAACAACATACTTACGATCAGCAGAAAGTCGACAACTATCACAATTCATTGTTAATTAATTCCTCACAATCCTGTAGTTTTTACACATTAATAATACTTTGGATAATCTCAAAATCAAATCTCTCAAAATTTTGAAAACTAGGAGTATCAACAACATATACATCACTTCTATTCCTTTCTCCAAAATATCCAACACCATCTCTTGTGAATGAGTTTGGACTACCACTTACTTCAAAAGCATTTCTCTTTAAAGTAAAATGACCGAATGGACTTTTAACAATAACTATTTCTCCAATCAAAAGTAATTTAGTTTGTTTCAATCCTTCTATACTCATTGTTAATAGTCAGATGTTTTGTTTAATTTCTAATTCTTGTTTATTTTTGATAAAAGTTAAATAGAGTTTGATGTTTGTGTTTTGAGATATAAATATATGATGATATTGATAAATTAATGATAAATGAAGAAAAAAATAAAAGAAAATGAAAAGAACTTAAAAAACAATTATATTATATTATATTTCATAATAAATTCTTTTTTGTCAATTTTCATATTTTAATTTACCCTTCTTTATAAAACAAAAAATAAATCAATTTTTTTGTTATTTATTTTTTCTTTATTATTTTTTATTTATTCTATTTAAGTTAAAAATCTTGTAATTTATGTTCCAAACAATCAAAAAATGATATGATTCACAAATTCTATATTTTATAATATTTTGGTTATCATTTAATTTGTTTGTTTTGTTGTTAATTTAATATAGTTCATTCTTTATGTCTATCATTACATAACTGATTCATTTCTATTATTGTTTAACTCTTATCTTCTTTCCTCTTATTTCATATCAACTCTTTCATTTATGTTTTTCAGTTTTATTAATGAATCTTTTTGTTATTTTTATTTGTATGTTTCTATTCATTTTTTTATTTAAAAGTGTTTTAATTCTTTCATTTCATTAAAATTATATTATTTTATCATTTTAATAGTTAAGAAATATTATTATTAATCATTTTATGAATAAATAATATCATTAACTAGTTAATTTATTGATTAGATTTGAGTGTTTTCATTTTAACTTCTTTCTTATTCTATTTAGTATTAATTATTATATATCTTATTTAACTTCTATTTTAATGATTGATAGTTATTTTATTTAAAATGAT
>NW_001856030.1:0-2276 GCF_000209125.1 Entamoeba dispar SAW760
TTTATCCATATCACATGTTTTTCTATCGATGATTTGTCGTATTTCTGTGTTGTCTTTCTTCATTTCATAACAACTCTCAATCACTTTCATAACAATACATCTCATATTTCTTTGAATGATTGGATTTGCTTCATTCATCATTATTCTTCCATACTCATAAATGATTTCATATGGTGTGTTTGGTTGAACTAAACAATATAATCCACAACTTGCAAAATATTTAACTCCAATATTCATTGTTTTCTTTATATCCATTTCATACATTTGTTTTGTGAATTTTTAACTGTTTTCTCAATACTTTCTCGTTCTAATCCTTTTCGTATCCATCTTTCTATCTCATTCCATACATCTCCTTTTTGGATAATAACCATTGTCATTAACGCATCACGTGCTGTTTCATTTTCATTTAATCTCCGTAATATTTTCTTATTATTAACTGTGAATGCTGCTTTAACTATTTTATCTATTTCTTTTCCACTTCTTTCTTTAACACATTCTTTAATTCCTTCATTACACATTTCTTCATCTTCTTTATTGTAATCTTTTGATGTTAAAACATTAAATATAGCTTCTTTCATTCCTCGTTCTCCATATTTCATTCTAATCACTTCTCGTGCTGCACTTTCTTTAACTTCTGTGATTGGACTTTTCATTGTTTCTATTAATCCTTCAATAACTTCTCTCTCCAATATCTCTCAACACATCTATTGTTTTGTCTTTACAAATAATAATTCCTGCTTCAATTAATGTCATTCCATATGTATTATTAAATACTATCTTAATTATTTCTTTATCATCTCCTTCTGCATTACATCTTTCTGCATTTGTGATAAGCATTTCAATATTGTTCTTCATGCTTTCTTCAATTAAACTTGTTGGTGTGATTCCATGTTTGAGAATGTTATGTGAAACAATGCGAAATGCTTCAATTGTCTTTTTCCCTAATGACCTATACATTGTGAAAATAGTAGAATATCTTGAATATTCAATACATATACTGATCACAGATGCAATATCTAATATATTTGAATAACATCCTATTATTCTTTCACTTATTGTACTATCTTTATTTTTCAATCCCATCACAAATATTTCCCATGCATTTTTCTTATTTATTTCAATTTTCCTTTCTCATTTATTTCTGAAATTATTTTATTCATTATTATTTCTTTTTGTTCATCAGGAGTGGATTCAATTAATGTATCAACACATTCTAATTCTTTTGCATATTCCCAACAATCTTTTCCTTCTTTTGCCATTTTACTTATGATTTCTTTTCCTTTTCTTTTCATTGTTCCTTTTCTTTCAATGCATATCTTTATTTGTTCTTCTTCATTTTCTATCTCATCTATCATTTCTTCTTCTGTTGGAATGTCTATACTTTTGAATCTATTCATTGTGAGTATTACTATCATTTTATCATTATTCTGAATTTCTTCTATTGGTGTATTATTTATTATTTCTTTCTCTCTATTCCCTTGATTAACTTTAATTTGATTATTATATTGTGTTAAAATGATTGTATCACAGCAAATAATAGATATTGGTGATTTAACTTTGATTTCTTTAATTATTTCAATACTAAATTTCCCTTCATCAAATCTTTCTTCATACAAACTTATTGTGTTATTATGTAATATACAAAGATGTGGGAGTGTTTCCTTCTTTTCAATTTGAAGAATAGGTGTTGATGAAATACTTTGGATTTTTTTATACAGATAATATTCTGTTGGTGGACATGTGAATGGTGGAATACAACTCTGATATTTTGATTCATTTCTATTCATTTTCTCATCATTTAAATCACATAACCATAAAAATACTGATTTACTTGTTGCTAACATAAATTGTCCGACTTCTTTTGTTTTTGCTGTGACATGTGTTAAACATGAATTTGATAATACATCAACATGTCCTCGTTGTCCAAATCCAAGAATCGATGTATCAGGATATTCAATTACTCTCAGTGTTTTATCATTTGAATATAATGTAAAGATTCTTGCTGATAAAAAGTATCCTTTGGTTGCTCCTGAAATCACTTGTCGATAAAACACTCGATATGTTTCAATTTCAATGACTAATACAGTGAAATCACTTGAAATTGTGAGTATTAAATCTTCATAACAATCAATACTAATAATTGGTGCTGATTTCATTAATGGTGGTGGTGTATGAATTATACTTTCTTGTGTATCAATGTTATAATAAATGATTCTATTATTATCACTGAAACAAATCATTCTTTTATCATTCACACAATATCCTTTGATTGTTAT
>NW_001856029.1:0-35464 GCF_000209125.1 Entamoeba dispar SAW760
ACAATACACTGTATTAATATCAATAATTTGTAATCAAGTAAATTGTACAGTATTTCTTTACCAGAACAATTGTAAAAATCAAATTTACTTACTGTTTTATTTCATTTATTTAGTTATTAAACATTCAATGATAAAAGAAAGTAAAAACAAGAATGAAATGATTTAAAATGATAATCATCAATTATCTGATTGTATTTAAATGAATAGAAGGAAATGAATAGAAAGTATAAAAAAGAATAACAAAAAGAAGAACTAAATGATATTTTCATAATAACATAAAAATAAAATGTTATTAAAAACATAAAAAGAATCATCTGGAATGATAAAAAGAACTTAATAATAAATATGAGATTAAATAAAATAACAATTTTATTAAATGTGATATATAACGTTAAATTAAATATTATTATTAAAAATAAAAAAGAAATTAAAAATAAATAATAATGGGAATAACAACATCATCACAAAATAACTTATCATTTGTTAAAACAATTCAAATTATGAAACAATTAGAAGAATGGACTGAAAGAAGAATACTGGGTGTTATATTTGATTCAGACATTGATGATTGGAATGAAGATACATCAGTATTTGAACAAAGAATAATAAATAAAGAACATATAATAATTATTATTGAAGATTCAGATGGAAATAAATTTGGAGGATATGTTAATGTGAAAATTGATAAAGTTGGTTATATAAATGATCCAAATTCATTTTTATTTTCATTAAAATCAAATGGGAGAATAGAAGGAATGATGAAATTTGATATTAAATATCCACAAGTGCATTTTATTTAGAGAATCAATCAGATAATTGTTTGTTTGAATTTGGATATGGAGGTGATATTTGTGTTTATAAAGAAAATAATAAAATAAAATCAAATTGTCAAGAATTTTCATTTTCATATAAAGGAATATCAAATGCACTTTGTGGAAAACAACTTCCAGAATATTTCACACCACAACGAATCATTGTAATTGAAATGAAATGATTTTTATTCATTATTATTTATTTGAAAACTAAAAAATAAAAAAGAATATAAAATCAAATCAATAAATAAACATTTCATTTATCAATGAATGAAGTGACGAATATAAAAATGATCATATTTCATTCTTGTTTTATTTGAAATAATCATATTCATTGTGTTAATTTAATAAATAATAAAAAGAAATAAGAATAAAAGATAAATAAAAATATAATAAAATATTTATTTTATTCTTTTTTATTTATTTTTTATTTTATTTATATTATGTTTATAATTGATTGATATGTTATTATATCAAAAATAAGAATAAATAACAATAAGATAAATAAGATAAATCAATTTATTATTTTATATTTCTTTATTCTTATTTCTTTTTTATTCTTTTTTATATTTACTCATGATTATTATATTGTTTATGTCATTAATAATATTGATTTTATATACTGTTCATACTTCTTTTATTAATCTTTAATTTATTTATCACTTCATATTATTATATATTACAAACACTCCATTATCTCATTTATTATATCAAATGTTTGTTGTTTATTATTATATTATCATTCAATAAAATGAATAATCAGTTCCTTTTTCATCATTCAATTGGTGTCATTTATTATTTAACACAATACTTTACTGTTTTTCAGTTATTATTTCTTTTTCCATATTTCATATTATATCAATATATTCATCTTATTAATGTCCTGTTTATTTATGTTTTAAATAAAAGGAAGGAAACAGATCAATTCAAAAAGATAAGGATTGAAGAAATTAAAAGATACTAAAATGAAAGTTTATAGAAATAATGGATAATAAGATTACAAACAATTAAACCAAATCAATTTGATATAGAATAATTGGATGACACAACAAATAAAATGTAAGAGTAAATGAAAAGGTGTTAATAACAAATATAGAATGGAAAGAAAAATAAAAGATAAGAAATGAATATAGAAATACCAATGAATGAAACCAAATGATATTCATATTAAATAATCAAAAAGAATGATAAATAAGTATTAACAAACAATGACTATAAATGAAAGAATTAAATAACTTATCTTTGGAAATATTAAAACATCGATAAAATAGAAGAATAAATTCAATTAATATTATAAAAACAATAAACAGATGCATTAAATAGTAAAAAATGAGTAGTTTTTATAGAAGTCTACAATTTCATTTGATTATTATCATTTCTTTTAGTTTCATTTCATCACGATTATCAATAATCATAAAATACTTTCTTTAAATTATCAAGTTATTTTATTCTTGTTAAAACTTAATAATTGAAGAAAACCATTTATTATAATTGAATAATTGTTGTTAATAATTTACAGTTATAAAAATATTCATATTCAATTGATTTAACTTCTAATTGTTGTAATTCATATTTCTTTCTATCTTATTTCGTATATTCTATGTTTTTATATATACTCATTCTTCTTTTTCTTTTAAATATGTTGAATAATTAATTTTATACCATATTACATATGTAGTTATTCTTCCGTCATTAAACATTTCATCTTTTCTATTATAAATATGAAATGTTTCAATATTAGGAAACAATTTTCTTGAATAATGATTTAATGGAATTGGATTAAAATGAAATTGTTTCATGTTTCCTTGAAATCTTTTAACACCCATTTCTAAATGAATAAAATCATTAATATCATTAAATACATTGATGTTATCATTATTTCATTGTATCCTATTCTCATTATTTATCGTTTTTATTGTTGTACTTTAATTATTTATCTGTTGTTTTGTTGAAATATTTCATTATCTTTTAGTTCTTCCTTGTTGTTTTCTTATTATTCTCATCTATTTCTCTATTTCATTTGATTGTTTTATCTTTTGTATTATTCCACATTAATATCTGAAGATTACAATAAAAATCAATCACGTAATGAAAGTTTGTTGACAATCTAAATAAAACTCAAGAACACCTATCATAAACATGAAAAAGTTGGTTATGAATAACATCTACAAAACAAACTGTTAGCAAAAGATTTCATTAACAATGAAGAGAAGGTGAGTGGCTATCTCATTTATGCTGTAGCTAGAGTAAATAGAAGAATAGAAATTATTTCTCCTCTTCATAACGAGTAAAGGAGTTATTTATTTTTTATTTGTATTAAGTTGTTTGTTCTTTTAATCAAAAAGATAATTGTAAAAGATAATCAAAAGAATTTAAAAGAAATGAAGTAATATGATTAAAAAGTAGAATGATCATATCCCCAATTATTTCCTGTCATTTCAGTGAAATTCAAATAAATGTTTCCACCTTCAATGCCAGCTTTTTGTTCCAATAATTTGCAATATCTATCAGATAACCCTTCTTGTTTTCCTTTTAATCCACCAATACTTTTAATATCAACAAAAGCACTTTTAACGATTTTACCACCAAATCCACCAATTGAAGTAACAACTTGAGTAGCACAATAACTAATTGGTTTTCCAATAACTTCAGATAAAATTTTCATTGATTCACTGACGATTTCTTTCTTAATTTCATCAGTAATATCAGCACTTAGAGTAATTAAAGCGTGTGGCATGAAGATTTGAACTTTTTATTATTTAAATTAGAAGATTTTTAAGAAATAAGTAAATAAATTAATAAAAGAAGAAATAAAGAAAAGAGAAGTTCATAAAAGTTTAATTAAAAGAAAGAAAAGAACTTAATAAGAAATAATTAAAAGAAGAATGGTTTGTTAAGTTGAAAACAAGTTAGAAAAAGAATAAAGTAATAAAAAAAGAATACTTAAAAGATAGAACGATAAAAATAAGATAAAACAAGAAAAAAAAGAAGAGAGTAAAGAAATTATTAAAGAATATATTGAAGAATTTAATAAAAATTTATATGAATTAAGTATAAAAGAAAATTTTTTTAAAGAAGAAAAAGATTTAGAAATAGTAGAAGATTTTTGTATTGAAGTAGAAGATATTAATAAACAGGAAGAAGAAAAAGAGAAAAAGAAGAGAATAATAAATATGATAGGAATTATAATGTATCAAATGAGAAAAAGTTTATATGAATGGGCACATTTAAGAACATATTTTATAATAGAAAGAATAAAAAAAGTTATGAAAATATTTATTCATTTTATTATTAAATATATGGAAGAGAATATTAAAAATAAAGAAATAAATAAAGAAGATATACAAAAAATTACAATTATATTTAAAATTGGAATGGAAGAAAAAATTGAAAAAGAATATGAAGATATAATAAAAATATTTAGTGTTAAAGAATTTTATAATGAAATGAGTAGTGAAGGAATAATTAAATTAAAAGAAAAAAGAAATAAAGAAGAAATAAAAGAAGATAATAAAAATATATTAGATAAACAAATAATGAAAGGATTATTAAATATTGATGTTACTAAAACAATAAATAAAGAATTAGAAGAAAAAGATATTTATGGAAAAATTATAGAAGAGAATCAAAGAATATTTAATTATGAAGAAAAAGGAATAGGAAAATATTTTGAATATATTACTATTCCAATTGATAGTATTAGTGAAAGAATTAAAAATAATAAAGAAAAAAATATAAATAATCAAAATGATATTCAAAAAATTAATAAAGAAATTAAAGAAATATTAATATTTATTATGAATACATTTCCTAAAATTGAACCAACTTGTATTGGATATATTAGTAAAGTATTAGTTAAAATTACAGAAATTCATGATTTATTAAGTGAAATTAATTATCATGATGAATGTGAAAATTTAGTTAGTATTATTTATTCTATTATAAATATTATTGGAGAAAATATTGGTAATATTGTTGTTGAAACAAACATGCAAGCTTATTGTGCTGCTCATCTTTTTCAAACATTATTACCAAATAATTTTTCATTAAAAGAATTTTTAAAAAGTTTAAATAATACAAATGAATCTATTGATATGCCTTGTTTATATCCAATGGCTGTTGCTTTAACATTTTCAAGAGAAGTTTTTCAAAAAATATCAAATAATAAAAAATTTATTGTTGATGAAAGTTCATATAAAAATGTTTCAAGTATTCCTTTAAAACTTAAAATGTATGATGTTGAATTTGATGCATTAACATTACAAAATAACTCAGTATTATCTACAATTATTCTTTCACCAGGAGGAAAATTTTTAGATATTATCTTTTCATTATTGTTAATGAGTTTCTTAGGAATTGGATATCTTGAACAAGAATTATTAAGAGAAAAGAAAATTTTTATAAAAAAAGAAGAAGAAATAAAAGAAAAAGAAAATAAAATAAATAAACAAAAGAAAATTATTGGAAAATTAGATATTTCTATTACAAATAAAGAAAATAATAAATCAAATGCATTCTTAAAAACACCTAGAAATAAAACACCTAGAAATACATTAACACCTAGAAAAAGTATTTTAACACCAAGAAAAGAAGAAAATAAAGAAATTAAAGAAATTAAAGATAAAAAAATTAAAATAGAAGAAATAAAAAAGAAAGAAGAAAATAATAAAGAAATTAATTATGATATTACTAGATCATTACCACTTTATCTTTCAATATTCATTTTTGGAGAAAGTTCAAATGAAGAATTAAGAAAATATGTTTCAAAATATTTTAATGCATATCATCTTGATGTTATTATCTTTTTAACTCAAATAGAATCTAATAATATTAATATTAATTCACAAGAAAAAATATATGGACCATTAGTTAAAGATAAAGAAAGTATAATGAATCTTAGATCATTATGTAGTTCATTAGTTAATTATAATTGGCTTTCAGAACAATTAATGGGATATATTATTAGAAAACAAAATAAAGAATATCCAATTCAAGTACCAAATGAATTAATAATTTTTTTAACAAGAGTTTGGATTAATAGAATTACAAATAAAAAAGAAGGAGATAAAGAAGATATGCAAGGAATTAATTTATGGGAAACAATGAATAAAAATATAGAAAAAATCATAAAAGAAAAAGAATGGAAGAAAGGAGAAGTTATAAGTCAAGAATATATGATTATGATGTTACTTATTTATAATTCATTTAAAGAAGAAAATAAAAAGAAATTTATTATACAGATTTTTAATAATATTATTAATATTGAAATAAATAAAGAAATTAATAAAATTATTTTAAGTAGATTATGTATGATGTTAAAATATATGATTGAACATTTTAAAGAAAATGGAAATGAAATTATTGAAAGTATTCAAAAAAATATTTTAACTAAAGATATTATTATTAATAAATCAGAAAATATCATTTATCCAAATTATATGAAATATAATCAAGAAGTTCTTAAAGAAATTAAAAAAAAAATTGAAGGAACAGAATATCAAAATATTGAATTTTATAGTCTTAATCAAGAAAATAAATATCAAGATATGATTAATAAAATAAGAAGAGGATTATTAGAAAATAATGAAAAGAATGGAGAAATTATTCAGAATATTTTAAGTAAAGAAGAATATTGTATTTTTATTAATAAATTACTTCAATTTTTACAAATAAATAAAATAATTACAAATGAAATAGAAGAAATGATTAATGAATATTTATATCATAATATTATTGAATTATTAACTATTTTACCACCAAGTAATAATATAATTGAAAAATTTCAAAATAAACAAATATTTAGTGATAATGGAATTAATGATGGATTAATTATATTAATTATGTGGATGAATTTATTTAGTTATGATATTAATCCTATTCCAAAAGAAATTGAAGATAATGCTAAAGAATTATTTAAAGATTTAATAAATATTTTAGATAAAATTGGAAATATTAAAGAAGAAAGAAAAGATCAAGGAATTCATTATGAAAGTATAATTAAAATTATTATTGATACAATTAAAAGTCATTGTTGGAATGATATTATGATTAAATCAAGAATTAAAGAAATGGAAGAAGAAGTTGAAGATAAAGAAAATATTCAAATTAATGAAGAATTATTAAAAAGAAAAAAAGTAATAATTAAAATTAAAGAAGAAGAAGAAAATACAAATAATAATTTAACACAAAGAGAAATTTTAAAAAAAGAAATTAATAGTATTAATGAAATAATGTATAAAGAAGAAGAAGAAGAAAAAGAAAAAATAAAAGAAGAAGAAATTGTTAATAATAATAATAAAATAAGAATTATTGATAATCTTCCTATATTACCAATTCAAAGTTTTAGTGAAGCATGTAATGAAATATGTATTAAAAAACCACAAATTTTATTTGATATTATTACAAAAATTCTTCAAAAATATAGTGAAATGATGAAAAAAGGATGGAGAGAATATATTGAAGAAAAAGGAATAAATAAAGAATATAGTCAAATTTTTATTGATATTATGTATAAAGGAATTGATTTAAATAGTATTGAACATATTATTGAAGAAATGTATTCAACACCAAAAGAAATTAATGAAAAGAAAAATATTATTAAAGAAATTGGAACACAAAAAGGAATTAAAATGAAAGAATTTATTCATCCATTAAATTATTTAATTGAAAGTATTGAATATCATCCAAATATTACTAGTAAACAAGGAAAAATTGGAATGAAACAAAGTTTAATAGAAAGTATTATTATTTTAATAAAAGAAATATGTGAAAGAAATAATATTAATGGAAATTATCAAGATAGTAAAATTATGAAAGAAATTTTTAAATTATCAATTAGTTATATTAATAAATTTATTGAAAAAGAAATAATAGAAGTTGGAAAAAAACTTTGTGGAGATACTTTAAGTGAACCAATGATGAAACAAGCAATATTACCAATTATTGATGATTTTTTAGAAGATTTTTTAATAGAATATCAAAATAAAAAAGAAGAATATAAAATTATTATTCCAAATATTAGAGAATATTTTAAAGAAATGAAAAAAATTATTGAAGATATTGAAATTCAAAAACAACATGGAAAAGTTGGAGGTGAAATGTATTATTATCAACATAAAAATTATTATAGAGAACCAAATTTAATCATATATTTTAAATGTGCTAGTGAAATTATAGATAAAGAAGTTAATGAAGAAATTATGAAATATATTATTAAATTATGTAATGTAAATAATTCTATTAAAGATGAAATTGAAACAATTATTGAAGGAAATGGAAAAGAAATATTTTCAAAATGGGGTATTCAAAATATTATTGGATTTAATGATAATGATAATATCTTTAGAATTGCTGAAAGTTCTACTACAATTCAATTTTTTAAATTTATTAATACAATTATGAAAATTAATGCTATTACTGGACAAGTTAATGTTAATGGAGTTATTGAAGCATTTTCACAAGGAATTGAAGAAGTATTTAAGAAATATCCAAATTATATTGGAAAATATTTTAAAATAATTACAGAATATTCATTAGAAAATGGAGAATTTATTATTATTCTTAATTCATTAAATAATTGGTTAGAAAAAATAAATAAAGAATATAAAGAATTTAATTATAAAGAAATAGAAGGTATTTCATCATTATTTGAAGAAATCCAACATATTATTATGATTATTCCAAAGAAAGAAAAAAAGAATGAAATAAAAAATCTTATTAAAAAAGAAGAAGAAGAAGGAAATGATGAAATAATTAAAATAGAAGATAAATGTAGTAAAAAAGAATATAAAGAAGAATTTAAACAACCAATGTATCATTGTTATGTTTGTGATATTAATTGTTGTAATTCATGTATTAAAAATTGTCATGAAGGACATGATACTATTTATCTTGGTGAAATAACTAGTATTTGTGAATGTAAATGTAAAGAAGAAGAAGAAGAAAAAAAGAAAGATAAAAAACGTAATAATGATGAAGGAATTAAAGATAAAAAACAACAAGCTATTCTAAGAGCATTAAATAGAGATTATACAATACCTAAATTAATTAAAGAATTAATTAAAAGAATTGAAGAAACAAAAGAACATTACAAAGAAGAAAAAGATAAAAATCAAAATATTTTAAAAAATAAAATTATGTTACAAAATGAAGGAATTGGTATTGGATATGAAGAAAATATACTTATTGATAATAACCATTTTAAAATGAAAAGTAGTCAAAATATGAGAATTATACCAATGGTGTCTAAAGGAATTATTAAACAAAATTTAATATGTTGTGATGAAGAAAGAATTTATTATGTAAGAAAAGGAAATGAAATTGAAATTAATAATATTCAAAAACTTCTTTCATTAAAAAGAAATGAAAATAATGAAGAAAATAATATTATTGAAGTTCCATTTGAAATTATTAATATGAGTTGTTGTCCAGAAGAAAATAAAAAAATATTAGTTAATGGATATAGAAATGCAGAAATTATTATTATTGGAGAAAATGAAGAAGAACAACAAATTGAATTAGTTATGGATAATACAGATAAAGATATTTTTATTAATTGTATTGAATGGATAGATAAAGAACGTATTGCAATTACAACAAGAAATTCAATTAAAATATTTGAAATTAATAAAATTAATGAAAATAATAGTTCAATTATTGAATCAAGTATTGATTATAAAATTTTACAAGGAGAAATTTTATCAAGTGTTATTATTAAAACACCAATTATAAAAAGAATTATTATTAGTACTACTGAATCAGAATTATTTTATCAAGATATTCCTAAATCATTTAATGAAAATAATAAAGAAGAAATTATTCAAAAAGAATTTAAAATAAATCATGAAAAAGAATTATTTATAATAAAATATTTAGAAAGAGAAAATATTTTAATATTAAGTAAAGAAACATTAGAAAGTTATTTAATTGAATTAAATAATAAAGGAGAAATTTATAATGAAGTAGAAACAATATTTGAAACATTACCAACATATTTTATTGAAACAAGTAAAAATACAATGATTAGTAATTGTCAAGAAAATAAAAGTATTAAATCATATAAAATTATGAATAATGGATTAAATTATATTAAATTATATGAAAAAGAAGAAATTGGAGGAATTTGTTATAGTAATAAAGAAAAAATAATATTTATTGGAATTTGTAATGGAAATCTTATTGGATTAAAAGAAACCGAAGAAATTGAAAAAATTAATAAATTAAAACCAATGAGATCAAATAAACAAAGATTTTTTGAAAAAATAGAATATATTAAACCAGAAGATTATGAAATAAAAGAAGATAATAAAAAAATTATTATTCCAGAAGGTAAAATTCAATTATATCATTGTAATATTCAATGTACAAAAAAAGTCATTCGAGGAATTAAAATTTATTTTGGAAAAAAAGTACCAAAACAAATTAATTTTAAAGAAAGAAATTATCCAATTGGAGAAGGAGAAAGATGGTATGATATTGAATTAAGAAAAAAAGAATCACTTTTAAATAATATTAATATTAGTTATTGTTCTACAATTAATGAAGAAGATAATATTTCAATTGAAGATATAGAAATTTATGGAGAAAGTAAAGAAGAATTTAATTATGAAGAAAGAAAAATAATTGAAGAAATGAAAAAAGAAGATAATAAAGAAGGAAAAGAAAATAATATTTTTGAAGAATGTATTAAAAAAGGAATTGAAATTATTGGAATAATTTATAATATCACTAGAAGTAATAAAGATAGAGATGAATATAAAGAAGATATTATTAATAAAGTTAAAGAAATTTATAATAAAGGATATAAAGGAATTAATAAAGCATGTCAAGATACATTAAAATTACTTTCAGTTAATGAACAAACAGAACAAAAAATTATAGAAAAATTTAAAGAAATTAATGAAAAAATGATTAATTCAAATGATAATAAAGAATGGAATAAATATTTATTATTTATTTATGATAATCAAAATAAAAAACCTAATATTCTTTTAAAATATCTTATTAGTAATCCTAGATTTATTACTAATTTTTGTAATAATGTTATTGATAAATATAATGAATTAAAACCAAGTATTATTAGTATTCTTATTAAAATTTTATTAAGAAATATTGAAATTATTGAAATTTCAAAAAATCATTATAAACAACATTTTGAAATTATTAAAACAATTATTTTATTACCTCAACAATTATCTGAAATAGCATTAATTACAATTTGTCAATATTTTACAGAAAAAAAACCAAGAATAAAAGAAATTGAATATACTATTAGAAGTATTATTCAAGAAAATAAAATTATTGCTGTAGAAAAACAAATTGAAATTAAAGGAGGAGAAATAGAATTTGAATATGTTAAAAATATTAAAGAAACATTAAATGTAATGGTAAATAATAAAAATAAAGGAAAAGAAGAAAAATTACAAACAATTACAGAAACAAAAGAAATGTCAATTAATAAAATTATTGATGAAAGAGAACCAATAGAAATGAATGAAATGATTTATGGAATTATTAATGGTATTTTAGAAATAATGAATCAAATTAAAGAAAAAAGTAATGTATTTGGAATGATGGGAGTTATATTTTATTGGATTATAACTCAAAAAAATTATATTATAAAAGAAGAATATATTGATAATTTAATTGATAAAATGATAGAAATAATTAAAGAAAATAATGAAGAAAATTCTTTTATTATTATTAAATTAATAAGTTGTTTATTAAGTTCATTAGATATTGAATATTATCAACAATATACTAGAAATGAATTAACTAATATTATTTATTCATTTAAACAAGGTATTTTACCTAAACCATCAGTTTCATTATCAAGAATAATTGCTAAATCAATTATTAAAAATAAAAATGGAATAGAACATGAACTTTATCAATTATTTAATAAAGAATATAATAAAATTATTAATGGTAAATTAAAAATTCAAATTAAAGGAGAAAAAGGAAATATTCATAGAAAACCAATTAGTGAAAATAATGAATCAATGTTTGATGATATTGAAATAAAAATTATTGAAAATATTATGTCAATTATTTATTATTTATTTAATTATAAAAGAGATATGGAAATTAAAGAAATTGATGATAAAGAAATTTGGAATAAACAAATAAGAGAATTAGTAAATAAAAATGAATTTCATACTATTTCATATTCATGTAAAAGAGTATTATATCAATTTGGTGGTGGTGCTTATGCTTTTCATTTAAAAACTGATTCAGAAATGTACCAACATTCTATTCCAAAAATTATTGAAATAATGAATCAACTTATTAAAAAACAAGAAATTCAAAATGAAAATGAATTTAAAGAAGAAATCTATAAAATTATTAGAACATCATTTAAACGTCCAAATTTATTCCAACAATATATTAGAGAAGATAATGAAATCTTTTTATTAATGATTGAACTTCTTTCAATGAATCTTCATAATGATATTATTGTTTTATTATTAAAATTACTTAGAAGTTCTTTCTTAATTAATGTGGATAAAACTATTAGAGAAAAACCAATTAAATATGGAATTACTCAACTTCAAACAATTATTGAAGAACGTCAAAAAGTTCTTGATGATTTAGAAAAAAATAAAGATTCTGAAAGAATTTTTGTTGAAAGTATTTGTAAAGATTCTCATATTCTTCATAACATTATTCTTTCTTTATTACAATTAAATGATAAATTAATTAATATTGAATTAACTAAATTAATTGAAAGTATTGGAAATTTAGCTAATCAATATCAACGTAATACTTTATTAAATATTTTATGGGATTGTTATCCTCAATTTAATACAAATTCTACATTATTATCAATGATTAGTACTATTTCATTCCTTAAAGCTCAAGGAACTTTAAAGATAGATCATTCTATTAATCAATATTTGAATTAAATTGAATTCTCTTTTATTTAAATCACTTTTTTTATTAAATTTATTTCTCATTTCAATTTGTAATTAATTTATTTATTTTATTCTTTGAAATTACTTGAAGATTTCATCTTTGAGACTAGTTCTTCTCAATTTCTTTTATCTTTGTAATGAGTCTAATTCCTTTCAATTTTTATCATTAAAACACTCACGTATATCTCTTACTCAAAACTGATTTGTGTTATATCATACAAAATCTTAACTCATAACACCAACATATAATCACATGAAACTGTATTTTCAATAATAACATTCTTGATAAATGGTTTAAAGTACTGATGAATCATACAACTATGTAGAAACTCATTTTGCAAACATTACTAAATGAAGAAAACACAACAAAATTCTCAATTCAGTTAATTTGATTTGTTTTAGTTATATATATCACACAATAATATAACTGGGAAACACATACATCTTGTCCAATAAAGAAAATAAAATAGATATAAAAACAAATAAAAGTAGATATAGTAAATTATTAAATAATGATACATCTAATAACCAGATTCATAAATAATCGCTTTTAACGTTAAAGAGAACAGATAAACTCTTATTATTTCAGAAACTGTTAACACTCTAAATTATCTATTTAAATAATTTTAAAAGTCTTATCAATAACAACCAGTGTTTGGACATACTATTTCATAATAAATTCAAAATACTCAATAAATGAGTTTTTAAATTAAATCATTTTCTTTTTAGAGTTTTATCTCCAAATTACAAAATAAAATCATCTGGTTCTAAAATGACATCCTTATCAATTCCTTTACTTTTCTCTCTTTCTTCACTACTCTCATTACTACCTTCTGTTGAATAACTCATATTTTGTTCTTCGTTATTGTTTTCTTCTGCATTCCTCTTTTTTGCTAAATCATTCTTTAATTGATCACACATTTCAATGTTGTGTTCTTGAAGATCGTTTCTGATTGTGTTTAAATCGAGTGAACCTATTAATCCAACTATGTCTTGTGTTATAATTTTTTTATACTCAACAGCATTTTGGTTTTCTTCTTCATATTGTGCAAATACATTTCGTTGAATCTCTAACTTCATATCCTTCTTTCTTTTTGCTAACTTCCTTTGTCCACCCATCCAATGGCGTTTCATGATGTTCTTTACAATTACTCATGTCTTTTAGATAAGTGTCTTTTCGTTCATAATTATTGTCCTCATTCTTTAAAGACTATAATAACACAATTAATTGAAGGAGATGTCACACGTTCTACGTCTTGTTGTTGTATTGAGAATCTAATCAAATTTATCTTCTTGTTCATGACAATTCATTAAAAAATACACTTGTAAATATAATTATATCAGTTTTCTTGTATAAACAAAGCTAGATGTCCTCTATTGGATGGCATAATTAAACCTATACAATGAAATTGGTCCATTAATCTACAAATGTCTTTCCAATTAATGTAATTTGACTAATAATGTAAATTCCTTTCCACATCATTTTTTCTTTATTATTCTATTTTCTCTTTTCTTTTCGATTAAAAATAAAATTCATCATTCATTAAATTACATTTATTTTTCTTTTTTCTGTTTTTCTTTTTGTTTTGTTTGAATTCTTCTTATAACAAAATAATTACTTAAAATGACAAAACTTATTCTTTTGATGCATTTGTATTAAATCATCAACTCACAAACTCATTCAATGAAAACCACTAATAAAATCATCCTTGGCATTACTGCAAGTATTGCTGCTTATAAAGGAATTGAAATCGCAAATCAACTTACAAAAAGAGGATATGATGTTCATGTAACATTAACTCAAAATTCACTTCATTTGATTCAACCTTCAACCATTGAAGTATTAACTCACAATAAATGTATTATTGATAGTTTTGATCGTCCAAATGAATATGACGTTCACCATATTTTATTAGCACATTCAGCTTCTTTATTTCTCATTGCACCAGCAACAGCAGATATTATTGCAAAACTTGCTGCAGGAATAGCAGATGACTTTTTAACAACAACATTCCTTGCTGCATCATGTCCTAAACTAATTGCACCAGCAATGAACACTACAATGCTTCACAATCCAATCACTCAAAGAAATATACAAATTCTTAAATCATTTGGTGTTAAATTCATTAATAGTTCATACGGTAAATTAGCTTGTGGGGATGTTGGAGATGGTAAACTAGCTCCTGTTGACACAATATTAACATCTGTTGATCAACAACTCCATCCAATCCAACCACTTCTCAATAAGAAAATAGTTATTACTGCTGGACCAACAATTGAACCAATAGATCCTGTTCGATTCATTACAAATCACTCAACAGGAAAAATGGGATATTCAATTGCTCATGTAGCACAACAACTTGGTGCAACAGTTACATTAATTACTGGACCAACAACAATACAAAAACCAAGTGGAGTTAATATTGTCAATGTACAAACAGCAATTGAAATGTATGATGCAGTTATGAAAGAGAAAGAAGTTGACATTTACATTATGTCAGCAGCAGTTGCAGATTATCGTCCAATGAAAATTGCTAATCAAAAAATTAAGAAGGATGAGAATGAATTAACAATGACATTTGTTAAAAATCCAGACATTTTAAAGGAAATTGGAGATAAAAGAAATGATCACCAAATCATTGTTGGATTTGCTATGGAAACTCAAGACTTAATTCAAAATGCACAAGAAAAGCTTAAAAAGAAACATTGTGATATGATTGTTGCAAATCAATTAAATGTACCTGGTGCTGGATTTGGAGGAGAAACAAACAAAGTTGCTTTTATTACAAAAGATGGAGTTGAAGAAACTGAAGTACTTTTGAAGAGTGAAATAGCACAATTAATTATTGAAAAAGTTATTGACAAAATAAATCAATAATTTATCATTCTTTCATTCTGTTAATAAAGTGCATTGAAACTAATTTACTTAAAAAGTAATGAAAATTAAGTTAATTTATAACATGAGAACCTGCAGATGGTTTCCATTTTTCTGAAATAATGGCTTCAGTAAATTCATTCTTTCCAATTACTTCAAGTTGTCCATGGTTTGGAGAAAGAATTTCAAGAGCTTGCTGAACAAATTGATTTGCTTTAACCATTACCATTCTTTTTACTGCTGGTCCTTTCCAATGCATAAAAATCAAACGGACTTGATCAGGAATTCCTTGTAATTCTAATCGAAGTGCAAGAAGAACAAATGAAACTTGATCATCATGAAGAGCATTTTTTAATTCCATTATACCATTTCCTCTTTCTCTGAACACAAGTTTATTTTGGTTGTAATCAAGAATTATATATTCTCCATGTGGACAATCCAAAGAGTTCATAACTTTCATAGCATCTTCAACCATGTGTGAATGTTTTTTAAAATTTACAAATTAAGTTCATTGTTTTGTATTTAAGATTAATCTTCAACTTCTTTTTATTGATTTTTTTCATTGTATTTCAAATGATTAAGTAATCAAATTATTTGTTTTTATTATGTATGATGTTTTTTTGTTTGATTTTTTGTTATTTTGTTGATTCTTTATTTCTTGAAGTATTCATCTAAAACATTAAAAACTTCATTCACATTTTTCATTTTAAAAAGAAATTAAACAAAGAACTAACTCTTTAATTAGTATTACTTCTTGTATTTATGGTTTTATTAATCGTCCTTGGTATAACAACTTTCTCATATGGTCATTTTGAGGACCAGTTCCACAATACCCTTGGATGTTATTAACTTGTGCAATTCTTTCTCTATAAGAAAAGGAACTGTCTGCATGAATACTCTTTAAGGCATCAACAATTGAAAGATCAACATACTTAGGAGTTTGGAAAAATTGAATTTGACGTTTTGGTGTTTCTTGATTTTCAGGAGGTGGAGCAACTGGTTGGTTGTTTAATGGAGTATCTAAGAGTTTAAATTTTTGGTAATCAGAACATGTGAAATGACGAGTATGACAAGAAGCTAATAATTCATCAGAATCAGCAGTAAATGCAAGAGATTCATTACTCACACTTAAAAAGGAAATTGTTCCATCATTATTTTCAATAACTTTCCAGAAAGAGTTAATATTTGTTGTATCATTCCATTGATGAATAACACTTCCTTCAGATACGTCAGATCTATGTACTAAAAATCCATTATGTCCTATTTTTATTTGGAATGAATCATTCTTTTGAATAAATTGGAAGTGTTGATTTTGATTACCATGAGACCAATATAAATTAATTGGTTGTCCATTCTTGAAATCAGAATATTTAGCATCAAGGACAAATCTTGTTGTACAACATGGCATAATATAATAAGATTTACTAGTCAATTTTCTAATAAATGCTTCTTTCTTCCGTTCTAATTCTTCTTTAAGATGATTTTGTTCTAGTGTTTGTGCAATTTGTTTTTTCTTATCAAATAAATCATTCAATTCATTGAATGTGTCTTGAAGAATTTTATTATAATCATTTTGATTGAATATTATTTGTTTGTTTTGAACTGTGTACATTTCACTATTACTTTTAAAGACCCCAAGATAGTATTGGTGATATAATTCTACTTGATGAACAGTAGAAAGATCTTTTGTTTGTAATTCTTTGTCAATAGTATTGATTAAGTTGTGATAATAATTTTGGATTTTGATACAGACATCTCTCCATTGTTGTTTTCCATTTAATATTTCATTGGTTTTCAACTTAATTGTCTCAATGCATTGATGTTTCAATTCATCTATTCTTGTACATTTTTTATTTGAATAGAACTGAAGTGTTTTTTGATTTAATGTTAGTGTCTGTGTTAAGTAATTGTTAATTAATGAATCATATTTATTTTGTTCAAACTGTTCTTTGATTTGAATTTGTGTAAGATATGTCCACATTGGTGTTAATCTAAAACTGTTACAATGAATTAAATCATCAATAATCCTTTGAGTATCTTTCAAGATAAATTCTTCTAAATACTTTGAAGTGATTGAGATAGAATCAAACAATTCATTAGTGAGTTGATCACCATAAATAATCTGTAATACATCCCAAATAGGATTAAATTCCTTTTCAATAATTTGATAGACAAGATTCTTTATCTTTGATTGATCTTCAATGACAGTTATTCTTTCATCTAAGTTCATTTTATAAAACATTCCAACTAATTTCATATTGATTGAACTAATAGTTGTAACATATTTTTTCTTGAGTAATCGTTTTATTTCATTGAAGATGTTATTAGTATTTAGTTCATTGATTGATTTGAAACACTCAATAAGAATTTCTATACAAGAAAGAAGATAAGAACCAGACTTACAATTTGATGGAATTTCATGAAGAATTTCACAAATGATATTTCTCATTTGTTCTTTGTAAAATCTACAAATGATTTGACTTTGAGAAACTGGACAACATGATGGAAGTAAGAAACAAAGACAATCTGTTTGATGTGGCTTTGTAGAGAAGAAATTTACAAGATGATTGTTTATATGTTTTTGTTTATTCAAGACTGTCTCTTTAAGAGTTACTTCATCTTCTTTTTCTGTAGTAGTTTTAATATCTGATGAAATACAAATAACTCTTTTTCCTTCTTTTCTTATTCCTTGTAATTGTAATAAACAAGAGAGATTATCAATTGATGATATATCTTCTAATACACTTGCATTTATTTCATTGGTATTATGAATAATTCTTACAGAAGATAACTGGAGAATAGAAAGAATTCCAGTAATATTATTCAGTGTTGTACTAGAAGTTAGTTTAAGTTTTGTAATTTCAATAAAGAACACTTCATCATTTAAAATTTGTTGAAATTCTTGTTCTTCTAAATTGTTTCTTTTTACTATATCACTTACAATAATTGGTCCAATAATATTACACTTATTTGTTTCTGATGTGGAAGTCTCATTTGAAACTTTCAATGGTTCTTGTAAATGAAAGTAATCATTTGATGAGATCCCATTAATGATTTGATTTATGTTAATATTTTCATTACTTCCTTGGTCATTACAAATACAAATAAAATGGGGTTTGTTACAGTGTGAGATAATGTTTCTAAATTGGTCAGATAATCCTTTAGAGATGTCGTTATTGTCTTTAAATAAAGGAATACTTTGAGAATGCATTTTGAATGAATTTACAGATCAATTAAACATTTATATATCATTGTATTATGTCGTTAAAAATAATTGTTTAAAGAGAGTCTTCATAAAGATTATAATTAAGTTAATGAAAAATCATCAATCTATCTCTATTTTAATATTTTCTTCTTTTAACCTACTTAAAAAGAACTAAAATATTGTTTGTAATGGAATTTGTTCTTTTTGGTGTTATTTTTTTATTATTTTAACATCATTTTTATTTTTGAGTTACATCAAAAAAATATTTACTCATATAAAAATCATGAAAAACTGTCATTCCTTTCTCTTTAAGTATCCGATTTCTACTTTTTGATTTTAAGATCATCTCTGTTGACGTTTTACTATGATATTGTTTTGATTTCAGTTGCTTTTTAAATAATTTTACCATATAAACGCATTTTTATTCAAGAAAACACAAAAAACATTCAAAAAATATTAATTAAGTTTTAATGTACTTTATCTTATTCTATTTCTTGCTGATTCTTCATATATTAGACCATAATTTCTAAATAGACTCCATCTTTAAATAATTTTGGAATTACCCAATCATAGTTTTCATATTTTCAATTACAATACATTCTTTCTCTATCTTGGTAAATTTATAATAATTATTAACTGTCATCTACAGACAGTTCATTGTTGTTTGGATGTATAGTTTACTGTATTCATAAAGAGAATAAGTTCTAGTATCTCTTCCTCACTAAACATACCTATTTTATTCTCATCATCATAGCATAGATACAATTAGTTTATTAAAACTATTCTCAACAATTGATATAATTCCAATCTGTGTCATAATACATTTATGATCTCTTTTTAATAAAAACAACATTACATTCTCATCCAACAACCCTTTTATCTGAGTCTAAACAAAAGTAAATCTTTACTAATTATTCATTTTAGCTGTAATAAAAACAAGTTATTTAAAAGCATATTGTCTGATAATAACAAATTAACTTCCATTAAATAATCTGCTCCAATTCATTTCAGTATTTATTGTGAGGTTTATATGGTTTATTCCAAAAAATATCCTTTTTTGTTATTAGTATTACAATGAATTGCAATGAATCAAAACCATCACTGTTATCCTTTCAATCAAATCACAGAAGTAACACAGTAGATCAGGACATTTGTAGTAGCTATTTTATCGTATCCCATTAAGTTACTTTTAATAAGACATAATGTGTAAATCTGATGAATGTCTTTAAAATGTTGAAGGAGAAGAAGGGATATGAATAAATAATATCATAAATCAACAAAATAAAAAATAAAAAAATTCAAATACTTTTTAGAAGATATTTTTTTCCATTGAAAGGATTGATTTCATGAATAAAAGATGTTATTCCAAATTTATCTGAAGGACAATAAAAAATTAATAAAAATCAAAAAATTTATAGTTCTTTTACGAAAAAATAACTGAAATATTCAAACATGACTAACTACTTACTGTTATTCTTTTTCATTTCATTTTGTATTGGTGAGGTTTGTAAAAAAGCGGATGGGAATGATATTATAATCACTGTAAATCCGAAATGTACTGGTTCTACTTCAATTTCAAATGAATTAGAAGGAGATTATACTAAATATTCATTAGTTACTATTTTAATGAATAACAATACTGGAGAACTTTATTTTGGTTCAACAAATCCATTTAAAGCAAATAAAATTATTGCAAAATTAGAATATTCATCCCTAACTTATAAACTCAGCTTTAGAAGTATTAAAACAAACTTTGAACTTGAATTAATCAGTAACTCTTATTCGTTTAAAAATGTTCAATTTATTTTCTATAATGGAAATAGTCCAACAAGAATAATTGGAGGTGTTGATGAGTTGTGGGTTAATGGAAGTGATACTTATAATTATAATTATCATTTACCTATTCAACGTACTTATATTAATTCAAATCCTACTAATTTAAAATTTAGTTCTAATAATGGTATACAATATTTAATATCATCATATGAAGGGTCAATCAATCAAGTAACACCAAAATCATTAAATGATAAATATTTTAATCAAACATGTGGTGGAATGATTCGTTATTTTAGTTATAATAATATTGAAATTCATGATATAACAACAGAATGTAATCATCAAATTAAAAAAGGTGATGAAGATGATTTCAGTTCATTTATTGTTACTACCACTGTATCTTTATCTAATTATAATTATCTACTGTCATTATCAACAAATAATTATATTATTAGAAACAACTATGATTCATCAAAGACTCATACAGTATATACATATCCTAATCAATGGTTAAAATATGAATCAACAAACCAAACAAAATTCAATATTTATAGAAAGAAAGAACCATATCAAAGAATTGAATTTAGTTTAACAATTGAACAATCAAATGAAGGAACAACATTAATTAAAGAAATAGAAAATAATGATAAATCAATTTCAACACTAATTATTTCTTCTTCAAAACATTTATCTTTTTCAAATGATATCAAATTTTCAAGAACAACATCAACAACAAATAAAAGTCAAATAATGATTGTTGGAATGAAAGGTGTTACATTTAGTAATGGTAAGAATGATTATCATTGTGATACAATGATTTACAAAGAAGAAACAAGAGAATGTATTGAATGTGAATATGGATATTATTTAAATTCAAACAAAGAATGTCAAATTGGTTCACATTGTAATAAAACAAATGAACAAAATCATTGTATTGAATGTGAATATGGATATTATATTAATTTAAATACAAAAACATGTGAAGAATTCAAAAATGGATGTAAAATTGGAAATGAAACATATTGTTATCAATGTAAAGAAGGATATATTAAAGAAAAAGGAGAATGTAAAGAAATTGATAATAAATGTAATAAATCAGAAAGAAATTATTGTTTAAAATGTTCAAATGGATATAAAATAGAAAATAATCAATGTAATGGAGATAAAGAAGATCAATGTTATTATGAAGGAAATACGTGTGTGTCATGTTCAAATAAATATACATTAAATAATGGAAAATGTTCAAATAAAGAAAATCGAAATGGAAAGAATGAAGAAATATATTGTGAAAATGGAAAATACATTAATAATAATAAATGTATAGAATGTTCAAAATCAGAAATATGTCAAACAAATGATATTGAAATAAAATGTAAATATGAAGAATATTTAGATAATAATAAATGTATAAATAAAACATGTGAAGAAGATATGATAAAAGATCAAAATGGAAAATGTAATAATAATAATAATATTCAAAATTGTTTAAATAAATCATATGTTAATGGAAAATGTGTTGAATGTTTAAATACATATTCACCTAATTTGAAGGGAGAATGTATCAATACAAAAATAGAATATTGTGAAGAACAAAATGGATATGGATGTAAAAGATGTGAAGAAGGATATTATTTAACAAAAGATAAGAAATGTTTAAAATGTGATAGTAATTGTGAAACATGTTATGGAACACCTACATATTGTATGAGTTGTTCTAATGATAAATATTTAAGAAATGATAAAACATGTCAATCAAATGAAGAATTAAATGGAACGTGTTTACAAATATTGCAAGATGGAAGTGGATGTGGAATATGTAATAAAGGATATTATAGAAATGGGAAAGGATGTTCAAAATGTGGAAAAGAATGTTTAACATGTAATCAAAAAGATAAATGTATAATATGTGGAGAAGGATATTTTATGAGTTCAACAGGAATATGTAAATCAACAACAACAATTAAAGGATGTAAAGGAGAAATAGATAAAGAATATGGATGTAGAGAATGTTTAACAGGATATTATTTAATAAATAAAGAATGTTCAAAATGTGGAAAACAATGTATAACATGTTTAAATGAGAAAGAATGTAATAAATGTGAAGATGAATATATAATAATAAATAAAGAATGTATTCATTATTCAAATATTAATAAATGTAAAGAAACAAAAAATAATAAATGTTCAAAATGTTCATTTTGGTATGAAATCAATGAAGAAGGAACAAAATGTAATAAAGAAATCGTATGGTGGATGATAATGATAATTATCATCATTATACTTATTATCATCATTACAATAATTATAATTATAATAACAATGATTAATTACATTATAAAACGCAAAGAAAAGAAAGAACAAGAGAAAACAACAACAATATTTAAAATTTCACAATCAAATATCAAATTCATATCACTTGGAGATGGAATCATAACAAATAAAAAAGAAATAGAAATAGGAGAAGGAGAAAAAATTGAAGTAAATAAAGAAATCAGAGAATTAATATGTATTGGAAATGAGAAGAAAGAAAAAAAGAAAATACAAATAAGTAGTAAAGAAGAAAATGAAAAATATTCAATTAGAACAAACCCAAATATCATTACAATTGAAGGAGGATATGCATGTGAATTTGAGATATTCATTATAATCAAATGTACTACTAAAATTAAAGAACAAATAATGATAATTAGTAAAACACTTAATAAAACACAAGAAGAAATAATTAAAAGTATTTCAATTAAAGGAGAAACACAAATATCAACACGACTTGATCCAGATGAAATAAAAGAAGAACATAAAATAGGAGAAGGATCATTTGGAATCGTATATATAGGAGAATTTAGAGGGAATCAAGTAGCAATTAAGAAAATAAAACAAATTGAAGAAAATGAAAATAAAATGAAAGAATTTGAGAAAGAAGTAATGATGTTAGATAAATTTCGAAGTGAATATATCATTCATTTTTATGGAGCAGTATTTATTCCTAATAAAATATGTATGGTAACAGAATATGCAAAATATGGATCAATACAAGATTTAATTAATAAAAGAACAAACACAGAAATACCAAATAAAATAAGAATTAAATTCATGCTCGATGGAGCAAAAGGAATTTCATATCTTCATTCAAATGGAATACTACATCGAGATATTAAACCAGATAATTTTCTTGTTGTAACAATTGATGATAATATTGGAGTTAATTGTAAATTAACAGATTTTGGAGCATCAAGAAACATTAATATGATGATGACAAATATGACATTCACAAAAGGGATAGGAACACCAAAATACATGGCACCAGAAATATTAAATCGAGAACATTATAAAATGGAATCAGATATATATTCATATTCAATAACAATGTTACAAATCATTACATGGGAAGATCCATTTCCTAAAACAGAATTTAAATTTCCATGGGATATTGCAAATACAATCACAACAGGTAAACGACCACCAATAATACAAGAAGTTAAAGAAGATATTAAAGAAATTATTGAAAAAACATGGAAACAAGAACCAAAAGAAAGAATAACGATAAAAGAAGTAGTAAGAATGTTAGAAAGAATTCAGAGTAATAATTGATTACTTGGTAATTTCTTTTTCTTTATGAAGAAAGTATTCAGCCTATGCCAAATAGTTTTTATCAAATCTTTAAATCACAACGTACACATTTAATACAAGGGTAAAGAAGAAATGAAATAAACAAAGTCATGACATGAAATTTTTACTATAGTATTAAAAAATCTAATATTTTCTTGTCCTTAATTTGAACAAGAGAAAAAGACTCTCAAATCAAGTGGTTTTTAATGTTTAGTAAAACTCTTAAAAACTCTTAAATCCTATTTGAATAAACACACTGAAACCTTTGAGAATAATATTTAAATAAACTTTCTTCTTTACCAATTTATGCTTTTCTTTAATTGAACTACATTCAACATGAAAGCGTCTAATCTAAAATAATTTTATAAATAATTTACTGTTTTAATAACTTGTATATACATTTTTTTAATTCATAGTACTGTTTTTTTCTTGGCCTTGTAAGATGTATCTTTCTTGTTTCATTCCTTATTTAATGAACTGTCCATATTCCACTTGATAATAAATGTTTAATATAAGTCATTTTAATTAATGATATTCAAAATAAGAAAGAGAACAAGGAAAAATTATAGTTAAAAAATATAGTAATTAATAGTATTATTATAGTATTTATATTATAAAGAATAAATAAATAATTTTTATTAAAGTAATAATAAAAATAATAAAAATAATAAAATAGAATAAAATAGTTTAAATAAGATTAAAAATACTTTTGAAATTAATTAATTTAATAGTTTTATTTCTAATACTATTTTAGTTTTATTTAATTTTCTTAAATCATGAAAAAATATCATCATTTCTTTATATCATTCCTTCTTTTTTATTTTCTTCATTCTTTTACCAATATAACAGATTGTTATATTAAATTATGTTATTATAAATTACAACTTATCTTTAATATCGTTCATTGAAGTTGTAATATTTTTTGTATCTGTAATGACATTTCATTATATAATCAACAAAATTGAATCATTATTATATTACATTATTTAATTTATATTTCATAAATCAGATTGAAATAGATAATTACCAAATTATAATTGAAATATATTAACAATGTAGTTAATGTATTTGTTGAAGAAAAAATATTCAATGACGTATTAAATATCTTTTCTTTCATTTTTATTTCTAAAATTATTAAATTCTTTTCTAAATCGTTTCTTGTTTATTATTTCCTTTCTTTATATTACTCTCAATGAAAACATTCAAAATTTAAAATAATTGATTTAAATTTATTGTATTTTCTGTAGAATTTTAGTTACTTCTGTTTTAAATTCTTCAACTAATCTATCTGTTGTATTAAATGTCTTTCCATTCCATTTGAATCCATCTTCTCCTACTCGAACAAATTGACTTGAAACTGTTTTTGTTCCTGGAATAAAACTAATTCTTATTTTACCAATTTGTTGTTTAGAAACACTCAAGAAATAATTGAATACATTTGGTTGTGATGCTTTTAACTTAGATAGTGCAGAATCAACAAGACTATCATCAGCATTATATCTTCTGTGTTTTCTGAGATCGGCTAAATATCCATTAATCAATTTGATATATCGTTCAAGTGACCTTACATTATCAAAATCTTTTCTTTCTTTAATAAATCTAATTCTCATATTTCTTCCATACCGCTCACTCTCTTCTTTACACTCAACGTTTAATATAACGCTTGGTGTCCATTTCCACACAAGTAATAATTTCCCTTTAAATACTCCTTCTTCTGAAACTGGTACTATCTTATAATCTCCTATTGATCCTTGTTGAACATCTGACCTTGCTTTAGAAACAGAAACTATTTCAAATCCTCTCAAATCAACATCTCCATAATCTTTTCTATTAACCTCTTCTTTTTTTTCATGTTCATATTCTCGTGGATATACTTCTAAATATTTTTCTTTCTCTTGTAGTTGACGATACTCATTTTCTAAATATTGGTAATCATTTACTACATCATTTCCACATCGTACATCAATAATACATTTTCCATAGTCAACTGTCATGATTTTCCCTGTAATTGTTGTTCCACTTTCTACTCCATTCAAATTAATAGAGTCTTCAATTGAAACTTCTAAATCTTCACTGATATATCCTTTCTTTCTTTCTCTACTTCCTGGTTTTAGTACAAACTCAATTAGTTGATTCTTCTTAAATTCTTGAATAGATGAGTTTGTAACACTCTCAAAGATTTCTTCATCTTTCATCATTGCTTCTGCTAATGATGCTTGTTGATATTTGAATGGCTCAATTAATTCATTAACGATATCCATTATACAAATGTATATGCTATGTCCTTTCTCTTCATTTTCTTTCCCATATCCTTCCAAGTCTAATCTATTATAATCTTCCCTTGTTAATACCATTACTTTCTTTGTAAAATCATCTATTGGTCTTTTTCCGGTGAATGCATCATCTACTATTGTTTCTGCTAATCCATATCTTGAAAAATGAATTCTTGTTTGATCTAAGTACAAGTTCTTTGATGAATACTTTGGTGAAATGATAATAAATCCAATACAGTTATCAACTACAGTTTCTAATTTATCAGTTTTGAATGTTTCATTTAAGAATTTTCTTGATGTAACTTTGAAGTCATACTGTCTAAAATGACTGAAAATATAATCACTTCTTATTGGCCCTAGTCCATTAACATAATCCAACATTTTCTCCATATGAGGATATTCAATACATTGATTAATATCTACCCCTTTTGAATTGATTATAGTTATTAATGTTTCATTTAGTGCTGAAAACATTTTATTTTGTTCACTTTCATTTAACGTATTTTGTAACCAATGTAATTTAATACTAAGCATTTTCTCTTTTGTACAACAAATATGAACAAATTCTGCTATTGGATTAATAAGTTGTCTGCAAACACAAGCACCTGCAAATTCCAATTCTGATAATTCACCTTTTGTTTCTTTTTTATAAATTCTACCTAAGTCTTTATTAATTCCAACACATTCTATGTCAGAATTATTTTTCATTGTAGCTGTAACAGAAACATATCTTTGAGTATTTGCTTCAATACCAACAACTAAAGTATCTCTACCAAAAAATTTCTTTAGTTCTTCTTCGTACTCTCCATATTTACTAGTATTCTTTCCAAAATATTTTCCTTCAATAAACTCTCCAGTCATTGCATTTACTTTAACTCCCATCATTCCTTCTTTGCTAAAGACAATTCCTCCAACAAATTTCTTTTCTAATGTTGAAATATTACTAATGTCTTTACTATACTTTCCTAATGCAAAATGTTGTGCTACATCAATTCTTCTTTTTAAATTATATTGAGCTTCATGAATTAAACAATCAACTGCTTCTTTTCTTAATTCAATTTTAAGTTGTTCAACAACGTATGGAGTAATAAAATATTTAAATGCAAATTCAAGTGTTTCTTTTTTATATTTTCTCCATTCTTCTAAATCATCACCACCAACTAATAATGTTGATGCATTTTCTATAATATTTTGAGGTATTTCAATTGTCATAGTAAGAAGTCCTTCATTTACAGCATTAAATATATTTAATATATCTGTCTTTCCTCTTATTAATCCAATTGGCTTTCTTCTTAATCTTTTAATTATCGCATATTTATGAAACACATTAATAACTTCATCTCCTTTTTGTGTTGGGTCAGTACTTAATTCTGCATCTTTTAATCCTTCTTCAAAGAAAAACTTTCTTACATACCAATTATATGCAAACTCTGTTGCAAAAATCATTTTAGCTCCACTCATTATGTTTTTAGGTTCAGGAAATTCTGGATTAACCATTCGTGCAGCAATTGCTTGTGGAATTTCAGGACACATTTTAGGAATAGTTTTCTTAAAATTTGATTTAATGTTTTGAGCTAGTTCATCAGCAGTTAATCCAAAACCATCCAACATTTCTTTAAAGTTCTTTTGAATAAGAACTTGATATGATTTTTTTCCTTTTGAAATTTGTTTTAAAGGATCAAACTGATCTTTTCCATATCTCAATAAAAAGTCATCAGAAATCAATTTTAAATCTGGTAACTCAACCACACTATCTAATTCTACAGAATATAATGCTCTCCTTTCTTCAGGAATTTCTTTTAATCCTTCTTTTACTTTCTCTTTTTCTTTACAAAAAATAGAATACTCTTCATCAAAATTCCAAATCATCCATAACATATCTAATACCTGATAACTATCAATTTTGGAATAATCTCTTGATATATACGGATAATACCAATCTCTGTCATAAGTATAAATGTACATTAATTCATGATGATATTTATACATTAATTCTAATATTTTTCTTATTACTCCCATTAAGTCTTCTGCTTCTAATTGAATCATATATCTTAATTTTCCATCAAGCCATTCTACTTCTTCTCTAATTCTTCTATTCCATTCTTGATCATCTATTTCTTCATTATACTTATTTAGTACTGACTTCCTATCATATAATCGTTCAGGACAATCAGTTTTATATATAGTTTCAATCCTTTGTGTTCTCTTCATTTTTTCCTTATCAGCAGGTTCCAAACATTCAAGATATTTGCTTGTCATTTCTTCATCTTCACCAATGTCTTCTATTTCTTCATCCATCTCTTGTTCATTCTCTATTTCCATTTCATCGTCATCATCTTCTTTAATTAACTTTCTTTTTTTCTTTTTTGCTTCTTCTTTTTTGCGTTGTTTCTCAAGTTTCCTTTTCTCTCGTTCAATCCTTCTTCTTTCTTTCTCTTCTTCATCCTCTTCATACGCATCTTCTTCTGGAACTTCTTCTTCAATTTCTTCATCATCTGATGCAATAAATCCATCATGTGCAATATACCCCTCTCTAGTTCTAGGAACATCTTCTTCTTCGCTATTTCTTTCATCATAATCTTCACTCATTTTCTCATACTCTTCTTCGCTATCATATTTTGATTTTTTACCATCACTCTATCAATCAGACCTTCTTCTCAAAATTTTCTCATTTTAAAATCTTTTCATTCTCTCATTTATTTCTTGTCTTTTTGTAAAAAAAAAATTCTAAAAAGAAAAAAAAAACAAACACTTCTTTTCATGGTACTCCTTTAATGCTTTCTTTGAATAATTTAAGTTCATTATTTAAAGATTTTGCACTAAAGAAATTCCTTTTTTTTTTTTCTGAAGTGTTGTTACTTTATTAAAAGGAGAGTTGTTCAATTTTTTTCGTTCATTTTTAACCCTTTTTAAGGGTTTTTTTAATTCTTTTGATATTTATTATTTTTTTATAATTTAATTTTTATTATTTTATTCTTAAAAAATATAAATAACAAAAAAAATTAATTAAAAATGTTATCCGACCATGGTATTTCATTTAAATTAACATCAACTGATTGAGGGATATAAGCAAGGAAATCAGTCATTTTGACTTGATCTAATGGACGATTAAACAAATCACTTCTCCATCCATGATTACTTTTAAGCATATTTTTATTAAAATAATTTAAATAATCTTGAACAGTCATATTACTTTCTTTGTTTAATGAACGCTGGAATAATACATCCTGATGTTGGTCCCATAGGTCTGAAGTAATAGCACCAATTTCATTTGAAATATAACCAGAATAACTTGATTGACCAGTTACACTACTTCCAACTGTAATAATATTTTTTGCTTTAATTCTATCACTTAAACTTGTAGCTTGACAAGTGTCAACTATGAACATGACTTCTTTATATCGTTTCATAATTTCCATTTCTTTAAACATATATTCTATATCATATGATGTAATTTCGTCTCTATTTTGAAACTTCATAAAACCTTCTCCTCCATGTCCAATTAAATAAATAAATGTCCTTTCTCCTCTTACAAGTCTTAAACTATCAGGAGTTCCTTTAACATCTCTTCCAAGCATTGCTCTCATATATTTTTCAATACTAACATCTCTTCCCTTATAATCAATAATAATATCTTTATAAATATTCGGCATGTTTGTATTTAATCTCATCTCTCCTGGAAATATATTTCTTGGATGACACGCATGATCATCAGCATTAAAAAATAATAATTGGTCATCTAAATATCCTAATCTCTTTAATGTATTATATATTAATACTCCACTATTAGTATGTCTATAATTTAACCAATACCTTGATAAGTTAACTACAACGGCTTGGTTTTGTTGTGGTTGTTCAATACCAAAACAAAAACACAAAAGTAAGGTTATGATGATGTTCATTTTCTTTTTTTAATTTTTAGTTTTTCCTTTTTTTTTCTCTTATCAAATTTTACTTAGATTTTTATTCATATCTCTTCAATTCTTTTCTTCATTCATTAATTCTAAGTTATGCATTTTTTGTCTTTACACTCAACACTCTTTTTTACAACTGTTTTTTTCTTTTAAAGAGCTTCTTTTTTGGTAAGTATATTGTATATCATTTTATCATCTAACTAATTTCTTTTTATTGTATCATTATTATGAACTTAAAAGTGGTTTTCATTTTTAGCCTTTATTTTCCTTCTTTTTTGATGATGCTTTCAGATTATATTTAAATACACATTATTCTACACTGACTTTTGATTTAAAACAACAAAGATCGATTAGTTATAATATTAATATACTTTCCTTTTTGGTATTCAAATAATGAATGTATTTTGAATAAAATAAGAAGATATCATAATAAAAGGAAATGGTATTGATATATAAGTATAAATAATAGAAAATTAATTGAGGATTGGTGTTATGTATTGATATAAATATTTTAATTTTCTAATTACAATTATTACTTTAACACATTCATCATAATAATTAAATAACAAAGTGTAATTTATTTTCAACGACCATTTATTTCAATTTCATTGGAGTAATAATTTTAACATCAATTTTAAGAAATGTATATTATCATAGTGAGATATAAAGATTGAATCATTAAAATAAAAATGAACAAATAAAAACATAATTTGTGGAAAAGAAAAGAAATAAATGATAATTTAAAAATAAAGAGTTATTGAAAAAGAATTTAAAATACTGAGAGAAACAGAAATAAATAATATACATGAAATAATGAATATTGTAACTAATGATTGAGTTAATATCTTAATATTTTTATTAATAAAATAAAAGAGTTATAAAATTAATACAAATAAGTACTAATAAAGAAAAAAAAAACATTTTATTTTATTAAAACTAGATAATATAGTTTCTATTTTATAAGACATAGACTTATATATTATATCAAAAAATTTAAAGAAATCATCAAAATAAAAGTTTAATTAATATAATTCTATTTATGTATTTTTAGATAAAAGTAGTATTGAATCAATAATAGTAATATTAATAATATTATGATAATATATTCCAATTAAAAAAAAGAATAAATATTAATAATCTCAAGTAATTGAGTCAGTATGAAAAATATATGAATTGGAATATAAGTCATAGTTAAAATTATAGTTATTTGAGAGCTTGTTTTAATTTAGTTAATTGAGTAATAATTCAAATTACTAATATTTTTGGTTCATTAAAATAGAGTGTTGAGAATTTATTTAGAAATATTTATTCTTTTTAGATTATAATAGAAAATTGGCAGTAAGTAAATAGAATAATGAGTTTTGTTTTATTTAAATAAAACAAATTAAATTAACAAATTTAAATTTTAAATATTTTTTGAACTTTTGTTTAAGATTTAATAAAAAGAGTATAAATTATATGATTATGATAAATAATAGTAAATAAGAAAGATAATAACAACTTATCTTTTTTTTTTCTTCATTAACTATAAATTTATCAACAACGAAGAAAAATTTAATCTATCATATGATAAAAATGATTACTATTTTAATTCAATTATATTTATTTATATTATTACTAATTCATAATCATTATTTTTTAATTAAATAAATAAGATATAAGGATATGAATAATTCATAAGATATATAATATTTAAATCAAGTGAATTTGTCAATTTAAAAATAGTCATATTTTTTAAAATTTTTAAAAATTTGATTTAATGATAAGTATTAATGAAAAAAAAATAATTAAGTTCTATTTTTTAATGTATAACTTTTATTCATATTTATGAAATATTATTCCAAAATAACAAGTTAATAATGATAAACAAAAATGATAAATTAAATGTTAATAAAATAATTTATAAATACAAAGTAAATACATATATTTAATAAAAGAGAAAATTAATAAATACTGACAAAAAGAAAAGAAATAAATTATTTATATTTTTATTAATTTTTATATATTGTATTATTCATTAATCAAGAAGTATATTATAGAAAAGGGAACCAAAATAAGCGAAAAAAATTATGCATTTAAATAAATTGCTCAATTGAAAATAGTGTAATATATTTTTTGCTTAATAGAATATTCTGTTTTCTATTGTTTTCTCTTAAAAATATAAAATAAAATAAAAAGTAGGTAAAATATGAATTCTATAACAATCAGTTGACACTTTGTAACTTCTTGTTGTTTTGAGTATGATGTATATTGAATTGTTGAGTATATTCATTCATAATTCTGTTCATTTTATATTATTCTTTATTTTATTTCATTTACCATCAATTCTATTTTAATGTGAAAATATCATTATGAAAAATAATAAAGAAGAACATTATGTTAATTCAAATTTATAATGTTATTTATGAATAACAATGATTACATAAATATGAATATCCATATTATTGTTATTAATGAGTAAATACGTTATATTTCATTTATCATACTGATGAGATATCATAATGATATGTTAATAGATGTTATTATTTATTTATTTAAATGATATAATTATTGATATGAAAATTAAATTATATCACAGATGATTATCAATGATGAATGATGATAATATACAATTTAAATTATTTATATTATCATATCAAACACGAGATAAATGATGAAATAAATAAAAAGATAATAAATAAGAAGTGTCAATGAAATGATGATATGATAATAACGGCTACGAAAAAAGCAAATAAGAGAAAAAGGAAGAGAAAGAATGATATAAAAGAAAAAAGTGAAATTAAGAAGTAAAAGAAGATGAAAAGAATAAAAGTAGAATGTTGAGATTATAAAATGAAAGAAGATAAAAATGAATAATTCAAAAAGTGATAATAAATGATGAAAATAATGATGAAATAATGGATGTATTTTTTATTATAGAAATTTGAAATATGCAATAAAAAAGTGTTTAATTTATTGATGCAAATTATTTAACATTATTTTATTTATGCAATTTATTTTATTCATTTTTATTTTTATAATTTTTATTTATATGTATTATTTATTATCTTTTTTTCTTTTTAATATATTGATTATTTTAATTTATTATTTATTATTATTTTATTTATTTTTCTCTATTCTTTTATTTGTTCATTTTTATTATATTTATGAAATATTTCATTATTATAAAATAATTTTATTGTTTAATTATTTAAATGATTTATATTAAAATGAATTTATTTTATATTTTAATAAATTCTTTAATATTATCATTTTATATTATTATTATTATCTTTATTCTTTCATATTTTTATTACTATTATATTATTATTATTATATTTTTCATTTCTTATTTTATTTTAATTTATTATTAATATTATTTATATTTCTTTTCTTTCTTATTCTTCTTCTTTATTCTTATTATTTCTTTATTTCTTATTTTTCTATTTTATTTATTTTCATTTGATTCATATTTTCATTTCTTGTTTTCTTGTTTTGATTATTTTGATTTGATTTAATTTTAATTTTTAATATTATTATATTTTTGATTATTAATATTTATTTATCATTTATTTATTATTTGTTTTTATTATTATCATTTGATTTATATTTATTATTTATTTCTTTTATTATCTTTCTTTTCTTTATTCTTTATTATTTATATTATATTCTTATTTCTTATTATTTATTTTTGATTTTAAATGATTGTTTCAATATTCATCATTTTATTTATATCTATTATATTAATCTTATATCATTAAATTCTATCATTAAATATTAAATAATCAATGTGATATAACAAAATAATTTAAATAATATATCATTATAAAATGAAATAATTAATAAATGATTTCATAATGAATATTAAATTCATAAAATAATGAATAATATAATATAAAATGATAAATAAAAATAAAAATGATAATAATAATAAATAATAATACAAAATATAAATAATAATAAATATAAAAATGATATAATACAAATATATTAATCAAATTAATATATAAATAAAAATAAATAATAATAATAAACAAATAATAAAAATGAATATATTTTTTATTAAACAATCGAATAAATAAAATAAATAAAAAGATAAATAATAACAGAATAAGAATAAATTCAAAAAGAAATATATATAATAAATAAAAATAATAGAAACACACATAGAAAAAGAAATAAAAAAATAAAATATAATAAACATAAAATAATAAAAGAATAATAAGAAAAGATAAAATAAATAATAAAATAAATAAATAATAAAATAATAACATAATATTTATATTAATAAAATACTAAATGATATAATTAATAAAATCAAATATAACATAATATAAATAATAAATATGATAATTAAGAATAAAATAAACACAAAAATAAGAAATAAAATAAATAACAAAAATACAAAAACAAATATATTCAAATAAAAAATAAAATAATATAAAAAAGAAGAGAAAAGAATAAAAATATAATATATAATCAAATATAAATATTATATGATTAATATATAATATGTAATATATAATAAATAATAAATTCATATGATATAGATAGAAGATATAAAAATTAAATGAATAATAATAATAAATAATAAAGAAATAATAAGAGAAATGATATAATAATAAATAAAATATATAAAAGAAATAATAAATAAAATCAATATAATAATAATAATATAAAGAGAAAATTGATATAAATTATAAAAATATAATAAAAATGAAAATAAGATAAAGAAATATATTAATATATAAGAAATTATATATAAATAAAAATATAATAATATATAAAATAAAATATAAATAATAAGAATATAAAACTAATAAAATATGATAAATATAAAATATATAGATAATATGATGATATACATAATATAATAATAAAAATAAATATAATAATAAAATACATAAATATATAATAATAAAATACATAAATAAAATACATAATAACATAATAATAACATAATAATAAAAATGTATACTTACATTGAATCAAATATCATTTCTGAAACATTTATAATTCAGAACAATTTATCATAAAATGATATAAAATATAAACAAATATAAATGAATATAGAATGAGTATTTAATTTACTTTTTTATTTTTTATTTTTTT
>NW_001856028.1:0-1046 GCF_000209125.1 Entamoeba dispar SAW760
ATTATTTTATTTTTTAACAGAATTTTTGTCATATTTTATTTTATGGTTAAATTTTTACTCATTTTTAACATTTTAATATAATTAATTATCTTTCTTTTTTATCATTAAATATTAAATTGGTAAAATAAAGTATAATTATTTTAATTTTTTAACAGAATTTTTGTCATATTTTATTTTATGGTTATTAATATTATCAATTAGTTATTAATATCTCAAAAAATGTCAACGAAAGTATAAAAATTTATAAGGTAAAAGTTGTTCAGAATTGAATTCTAAACAACTTTTTATTTAATGATATTATAATGATTAATTGAACGATTTTTTATTTATTTTTTTAATGTTTGAATTGAAATAGTTTAAATAATAAAATAATATAGTTTTTTAATTTAAAATAGTCTTTAACTTTACTAATTGAATAAATGGATAATTAAATCATTTTCTATAAAAAGTAATAAATATCAAATAACTTTTAGTGTACTAGTAATTGTTATAGTTATTATTAATTCTTGACGCAGTATAGATAAAATAATTTTTAACAATTCATTTTAATGATTAATGAATAAATGGATAATTAAATCATTTTCTATAAAAAGTAATAAATATCAAATAACTTTTAGTGTACTAGTAATTGTTATAGTTATTATTAATTCTTGACGCAGTATAGATAAAATAATTTTTAACAATTCATTCTAACATAATTTATTAATTATTGATAATTAAATCATTTTCTATAAAAAGTAATAAATATCAAATAACTTTTAGTGTACTAGTAATTGTTATAGTTATTATTAATTCTTGACGCAGTATAGATAAAATAATTTTTAACAATTCATTCTAACATAATTTATTAATTATTGATAATTAAATCATTTTCTATAAAAAGTAATAAATATCAAATAACTTTTAGTGTACTAGTAATTGTTATAGTTATTATTAATTCTTGACGCAGTATAGATAAAATAATTTTTAACAATTCATTTTAATGATTAATGAATAAATGGATAATTAAATCATTTTCTATAAAAAGTAATAAATATCAAATACTT
>NW_001856027.1:0-1588 GCF_000209125.1 Entamoeba dispar SAW760
TAAAGGAATATAGAAATAAATACATACATAGATATATAAGTAAAGATATATATAAATAAATAAATAAAGAAATATATATATATATATAAATAAAGAAATATATATATAATAGAATATAAAGGTTATAGAAGTTGAAAGGGATTAAAGTAAAGTAATCTAGTCAATAAAAAGACGAGCTTGGCAGGGATCGAACCTGCAATCCCCAGATTCGTAGTCTGATGCGTTTCCATTGCGCCACAAGCCCTATAACATTCATAAAATACTGGGAAGATAAAAAAAGGGATATATAAGTTATATAAATGTTATAAGTTATATAAATGTTATAAGTTATATAAATGATATAAGTTATATAAATGATATAAGTTATATAAATGATATAGATATGATATAGATATAGATATAGATATGATATATAAAAGACATAAGAAAGATAAGATATAAAATAAACAGACTAGGAATAATAATAAAAGTACATAGTCATATAATAATATAATAATATAAGAAAATATATGATAGTCATAGTCATAAGTAAGTAGGATAACGGTAGGTTCATATCAAGTAGGATACACCCGTTCCCATCCGAACACGGAAGTAAAGATGCTTAGAGCCTGATCAGTACCATTATGTTCACACAGATGGGAACGTCAGGTAATCTACCTTTTTGTTTTTATATAGAGAGTTTTTTTTTAAATAAAGGAATAAAGGAATAAAGGAATATAGAAATATAGAAATATAGAAATAAAGGAATATAGAAATAAATACATACATAGATATATAAATAAAGATATATATAAATAAATAAATAAAGAAATATATATATATATATAAATAAAGAAATATATATATAATAGAATATAAAGGTTATAGAAGTTGAAAGGGATTAAAGTAAAGTAATCTAGTCAATAAAAAGACGAGCTTGGCAGGGATCGAACCTGCAATCCCCAGATTCGTAGTCTGATGCGTTTCCATTGCGCCACAAGCCCTATAACATTCATAAAATACTGGGAAGATAAAAAAAGGGATATATAAGTTATATAAATGTTATAAGTTATATAAATGTTATAAGTTATATAAATGATATAAGTTATATAAATGATATAAGTTATATAAATGATATAGATATGATATAGATATAGATATAGATATGATATATAAAAGACATAAGAAAGATAAGATATAAAATAAACAGACTAGGAATAATAATAAAAGTACATAGTCATATAATAATATAATAATATAAGAAAATATATGATAGTCATAGTCATAAGTAAGTAGGATAACGGTAGGTTCATATCAAGTAGGATACACCCGTTCCCATCCGAACACGGAAGTAAAGATGCTTAGAGCCTGATCAGTACCATTATGTTCACACAGATGGGAACGTCAGGTAATCTACCTTTTTGTTTTTATATAGAGAGTTTTTTTTTAAATAAAGGAATAAAGGAATAAAGGAATATAGAAATATAGAAATATAGAAATAAAGGAATATAGAAATAAATACATACATAGATATATAAATAAAGATATATATAAATAAATAAATAAAGAAATATATATATATATATAAATAAAGAAATATATATATAAT
>NW_001856026.1:0-1095 GCF_000209125.1 Entamoeba dispar SAW760
TTCTCTTTTTCTTTATTTTATTTCTTTTTCTTTCTATCTATTCTTTTATTATTTCTCTTCTATTTCTTATCTTTTTCTTATCTTTTTCTTTTCTTTCTTATTCTTCTTTATTATTATATTTTCTTTTATCTTTATTCTTTCTTATTCTTTCTTTTTACTACTTTTATATCTTTTCCTATTTCTTTATTTCCTTCTTTTACTTCTCTTTTCTCTTATTATTTCTATTCTTATTATGTATTTCTTTAAAATATATTATCACTCTTCTTTTTTATGTTTTATTATTTCTTTATTTTTGAGACTTATCATTTTTTTATTAATTTATATTGTGTTTTGTTCTTTTGTTCTTTTCAACTTTCTTTATTTTCGATTCCAACGTAGCACGTCAAAGACACCACATTTCCCTAAAATATTTCCTTCCTTCGATTCCACCAGTTATGGATTAGTTATAATGTTGTATTTAGTTAGAAAAACATCATAATCAATACTACAAGAATAACAGTGTTTATTAATTACAATGACAGATATCATTGATAATAAACGAATGGGTATTTATAAAGATGGTATTATTACTTGTTATGAACAAGTATATTTGATAATATAAGATTAATAAAGGAAAAGGGTTTAGTGGTTGATTCTAAAAAGAATATTAATTCATAGTAATACAGTAATAATTATATATTCTTCTTAAAATAATAAAATAAAGAAGAAATTTTAATATTCATCAAAATCAAATAGAAATTAAATAATAAATATTTAAATAATTGATGTTTAAAATACTTTATTTCATATCAAATAAAAGAGAAAATGAAATTGTCATAATTCAACAACTAAAATCAAAGAATAAAATAATAAATGATGAACAAATACTTTTAAAAGAAATGGATTAATTAATCTCCCCTGAGCAAGTAACAATAGAAGATATTTCTATTAATACTTAATTATCTACTTTTTATTTTATTCTTCTCTTTTATTTGAGTACTTCTATTCCTATTTTCCTATCTTTTCTTCTTATATCTTTATTTTCTTTTCTATTTATGTTTTTACTATTTCTTATTTATGTTTTATTATGACAATATATCTCAGACTTCTTATTTA
>NW_001856025.1:0-2147 GCF_000209125.1 Entamoeba dispar SAW760
TGATAGTGAATTTAGAAATTGAAAAATGAAGAAAGAATTAAGAAAGAATTGAATGAAGAAATGAAATTGATAAAAGTAAGAACATTTTACACGATTTCAAAATATTGTGTTTCTGGACCGATTCTAATGCAAAGATTTCAAGCGTAGCAAAAATGATAGTGAATTTAGAAAATTGAAAAATGAAGAAAGAATTAAGAAAGAATTGAATGAAGAAATGAAATTGATAAAAGTAAGAACATTTTACACGATTTCAAAATATTGTGTTTCTGGACCGATTCTAATGCAAAGATTTCAAGCGTAGCAAAAATGATGATGATTTTGGATGATCATGAACAATGGATAAAAAAAAGAAAAAAATAAAAAAGAAAAGAGAGAAAAAATTGGAGGATGAAATTGATGAAAATCATGTCATTTTTCACGAAATTCAAATATGTTAATCTAGGACCATCAGAGATGCAAAGATTTTAATTTCGTGAAAAATGACGAGGTTTTTGGCCATTAAAAAAAAAAATGAAAAATCTAAAAACAAAAAGAGAGAAAAAATTGGAGAAAGTGAGGATGAAAATTGACCAAAAAATGTCTCATTTTTCACGAAATTCAAATATGTTAATCTAGGACCATCAGAGATGCAAAGATTTTAATTTCGTGAAAAATGACGAGGTTTTTGGCCATTCAAAAAAAAATGAAAAATCTAAAAACAAAAAGAGAGAAAAAATTGAGGATGAAAATTGACCAAAAAATGTCTCATTTTTCACGAAATTCAAGTATGTTAATCTACTACCCAGTGTGATACACATACTTGAATTTCGTGAAGAATTATGACATCTTGGTGGAAACCCATGTCAATAAAAAAAAGAGAAAAAAAATGAAGAATAGGGTTAATAGGGTTAAATAGAAAAGAGAAAAAAAATTAGAAAAAATAAAAAAATGGTGAAAAAAGAACTAAGAACTGAAATAATATCATTCTAAGGAGACATACAGGATGAACAACAAATTAAAAAATAAGAGAGACTAATATACTAAGAAATATTAAGAGACTATTAGACTAATATACTAAGAGAATATTAAAAGATTACTAAGAGACTACTAGACTAATACGCTAAGAGATATTAAGAGACTATTAGACTAATACATAGGTGAGAATGTTAATGTTTGTATTATTTAATTTATAACAATATACTAACCAAATAGATTATTAGACTAAGAGATTTAAAAGACTACTAGACTATTATAAGATATTAAAAGACTACTAGACTACACAAGATATTAAAAGACAATTAATGTTTGTATTATTTAAACACAAAAGAGATTATTAATGTTTGTATTATTTAATTTATAATTCTATACTAACCAAATAGATGAATAACTATGTATAATATAATAGTTTTGGGTCTCAAAAAACCCACGAGAAACAAAACTATTTTGAGTAGTATTTAATTATGTTAAGCATTCTTAAAATAAATTATAAACATATTTACAGCTTCATTAAATAAAACCATAAACATACATTACCATAAAAGCATTAAGAGAATAAGGATGATTAATAATAATTAATGCTACTATATAATGAGAGGAATAATAAAGAGAGAATATAGCATTTACGTTTGTTTAAATAATAAATTATGAGAGAATAGCACAGTTTGTCAATAAAATAATAAATAAAATAAGTATTCATAATATTTAGGGAGAATAATATAAGAGATAAACAGAATAAGTAATCTCATAGAAGAGATTAATTAAAGAAATAAGAAATGATTATTAAAAGAATTTAATATAATCATAATAGATATATGTTGTTAAGAATGAAAGAATTTAAAGAAATAAATATAAGACTGAATATAAAGAAAATTGTACTTGATCTAACTATATAAAAGTAATTAGATGACAGAACAGATTTAAATAATATAAGTTTGTTTTTTAGTATAATTAGTAAATAAAAAAGAAGTCAAAAGTAGGAGAATAAAGAAAGGAAAAATGGATATAAATACAAAAGAGAAGTAAGAATAAAGAATCCTTCCTTTTAAAAAGGAAGAAGAATAAAATATCTGGTTGATCCTGCCAGTATTATATGCTGATGTTAAAGATTAAGCCATGCATGTGTAAGTATAAAGACCAAGTAGGATGAAACTGCGGACGGCTCATTATAA
>NW_001856024.1:0-1050 GCF_000209125.1 Entamoeba dispar SAW760
GACCATTTGATGCACAAAAAATCTTTGATAAAATCCCTTATAATGCTGATCCTAAGAAGAGACTCTTAACTCAACCTATGAAAATAGATTGGACATTCTATTGTCATAAATGTGATGGAATGGCTTCATTAAGAACTTGTCCTCATACTAAGAAAGATAGAGTTATTGTTTCAGGAACTATGGTTAGAAAGATGTTATCAGAAGGAAAAACTCTTCCAGATCATTTTGGACGTGCTGAATCACTTAAGATTTTAGCAGATTATTATCAACATCTTGATAAATCAAAGAAGGTTACTATCAAGTTACAAAAGTTTGCTACTGGTGATGCCATGAAATAAGTGTTTTAAAATTAACTTTAACACTTTCTTTTTTTTAATATAATCATTTGGTTTTTTAATTTTTAAATAAATTTTATCAATAATTAAGAAATTTGTATTGAAAAATATCATATTTATTATAGTATAAGAACTAATATGTAGATTGAATAATGATATTTGAAAATAAATGTAATTGTATTATTTTATTTCATTTGTATATTTGTGTTGTTATTTTATTATTTTAGATTCTTCTTTTATGTTACTTTGAATGAAATTTCAATTAAATCAATCATTACTTAATTTTGTACATTATCAATTTCATATTTTCATTCATTAATTCAAAAAGAGTTATTCTTAAGAGTCAATTAATAAATTAAAACTGTTTTTACCATTTCATTGTCTAAATTAATTAGTTGTTTTCTTTATTTAATCATTCATAATGTGTTATTTATTGTAATGAATGTTCAAAAATTATGTTTATTTAACATGAAAAATAAACAAATATTAATATGATGGTTTATCATTACTTAATACAATGTATTGAATATATTAAGAAAGAAGATAAATAACCAATTAAATGAAAAAATAAACAAAGAAATTGAATTAATGACTTTAATAAATGTAATGTGTTAATTCTGAATTATTAATTACTAATTCACAAATGGTTTATTAAAGATGAAAAACATTGATATCATTGACAATTGAATTGATTAACATTTAAGATATATTCTTA
>NW_001856023.1:0-1716 GCF_000209125.1 Entamoeba dispar SAW760
TTTTACTATTATAATTGAATAATAAGAAAATAGTTAATAAAGATTAGAATATTAAATGGTTCATATCATCTTACAACATATTATTGTTATTTATCATTACATTATATAAACAAATATTATAAAATTCAATTAATACAAAATGAAAGTGTTTAATTATTGAACAAGTATTAAATGATTGATTTATTTATGAAATAAACTAAATTATCAAATTTGATTATTATTTGATTATTATTCTATAAAATGATAGAAGTGAATAATAATGAATTCTCATCATTTATTGTATATTACACTCTGTATTTCATTAATACAATTGACATGAGTTTTATTTGTGTTTATTTAACAAATCAATCAATTGATAAACATTATTATTCTGAACATAAAAATACAAATAAAATACTTTTAACTTATACTAAAATCTATTCAAAGAATCTATGAATGATAATAATTAGAATTAGAAGAATAGAATAGATTATAAATATCATGAAATAAAAGATTATATTAATAAATTTAATATTTTTCATCAATATTATTCTTCGATTGTTGATATAATTTAATTGAAATAGTATTACAAATATAAATAATTAATATTGGTATTTAATATTGTGTTATATAGTATTGATTAATACTATTTAACTATTACTATCAACACATGAAATAAAACTTCAAAATGAATTTTTAACTTCTATTAAAATGATATTAATTTTATTTACTATACATATTATGCTTATTATTCTATATCATTTCTATTATATTTCAAATATACACTTATTTTATTTATAAAACAATGTTCTATTCAGTTATATTAACACAATTGAATAAATAATATTTACCAGTATAAAAATGAAATTCATATTTCATAAAATTGATTTAATTATTCAAATTATTCCATCATTCAATAAATTACACTTAAATGTACATACAATAATCATGAATGTTATTCAAGAAAGAAGAGAAATCAATGAGTTGAATAAACAAACATATATATTATATAATTATTTTTATTTCAAACTATAAATAAATCAATATCATATTCACATATAAATATTATTTTTCATATAAATAAATTTATATTTAACTTATTTAATTCCTTCATCAATTTTGATTTTGAATTAAACAATAATATAATTTTTCATTCTTCTAATCTGTATTATTTAAGATGAGTTTATATTTATTATTTTTCTTTATTATTTATTCTATTTCTTTTTGTATTATTTCATTTATTTTACTTCTTCTATTCTTATTTCTATTCTATTTGTTTTTTGAATGATTATTAAATGATATAATGAATACTGAAATATATATTGATATATCTGATTTGTATTTATTTCAATGAACAGTCATTTACATTTCTTTTTATTCATTTTTCTATGATTTCTTCATTACAAACTCTTATTTCTATTATTATTAATTCTTCATTACATTATTATACATTATTTGTTTTATATTCTTTCATGTTTTGTTATCTTATAATTTTTATTTATTTGTTATTTCTATTAATCATATTTTATATAATTATTCTATTTATTATATTCATTATTATTTATTTTGTTATTTATGTTCTTTTTACATTATTCAATCATTTATATGTATTTGTATTATTTCTTTTCTAATTTTATCAGATATACAAATGGAAATGTATTTGTGTTATAAATTGATTAAAATATATATTTCATTTGTTATTATCTTTTGTTACATAATTAATAATTTATAATGTGT
>NW_001856022.1:0-1327 GCF_000209125.1 Entamoeba dispar SAW760
ATACAGTAGATATAATACACATTTAAAAACCAGAACAAGAAAAGGTAACACTAACATTAACACAATCAGTAGATACAAAAGTTTATGAAACAGTACTAGAACATTCAACTAGAGATGTACAAAAAGAAAATACATTATTAACAAAAAAAAAGATTAGAATTGAACCAGATGCACACCAAAAGATCAAACAACTGCAATCACAACATCAACACCAACTGAAAGAACAAAACAAACTCACATAACAGATACACAACCAACAACATTACCACAAGATGGAAAGACACAACAAGAATAAAAAAGGAAATCTTCATCATAAACATCGTCAGGAACAACAAGTACATCAAAGGACCCAAACAACCAGTAGTCAAACCACAGTCACTACAAACAAAGCAATGACTCAAAAACACAAAAGAAACATGTGACACACAAACAGAAGGACAAAGTGAAAAATACTAAACCAGAAATAAAAGAACTAGAAGAATAGAAATGAGATCAAAATAAACCAAAAGATATTGACAAAAAAAGATAGTAAAGATGATGAATCACAATAATCAAAAAGTAATGAGAACAATGAACCAAACAAAGAAGAAAGATGGAATAATCAACAAAAACAAGATGATGGAAATATAGTAACAGACAATACAACAAATAGCTCTGATAGAAAATCAGAAAAAAAACCAGATGATGGATTTAATAATCAAAGAGTCTTGATGAGACATCAGTATATTTGTTATTCTTTCTGTTATCATCAATTTTTTATTCTTCTAATTGAACATATTTTCTGTTTTCCTATTTGTATGAATATCATACATTAATATTAACACTTTTATTATTACTATCATCATTTTATTAATATTTCAATCTCTTATTTATGTTCATCATTATAAATTAATAATTGCAAATATCATATTGATATGTTGTTATCAAAATCTTCATGAATTAGATTATCATCCTTATACATCAATAATATAACATAATAATAAAATATAAGTATTAGAAGAGATATTTAAAATAAATCAATAATTTTATAATACAGAAACAGGAGTAAAAGAAATAATATTCAATACTATATGTTTATTTGAGATATATAATTCAACTCTAAGACAATATAAATTTAATTACTTTATATTTCCTTTTTATTAAAATGGCATTAAAATATAAAATAAACAATGGAGTTGTTTATAAATTATTTTACAATTATATTGAATATTAATTTCCTATTAAATATCTCTTTATCCTCTTCTTATTCAATTGATTAAATTAGTTATTTTAATTACTATTTCTGTAATTCTGTTATACTTATGAATACTATCAGGTGATTATTATT
>NW_001856021.1:0-1762 GCF_000209125.1 Entamoeba dispar SAW760
CAATGTTGTATTCTCTCCTTGAGGAATCTCACCATTGTAAATTGCAATAAAATCATTTTTCAACACGATTATTTCATATAGTAACACAGTTGCACTTCAACTTTATGAACTAGATATTTATTTTTTAGTCTATTTTTTATTTTTCTAATATTCCAAAAATCATTTGAATATTATTGTTTTGTTTATTCAACAGCAGAGTTAGAACATGGTTCATTTGATTAAAAGAAATACATTTGAGAATTCAGATGAATGTTGAAGTTGAGTGTAACTAAAAAACTATAAGTAAATTTAATGAAAAGTGATGCATAAAACATCATAGAATATTAAACAACTATAACAAAAGAATGAGAAATCAATATCAACCAACAAATATAAATGATAGAAGAATGAGTGAAAGTAAATATTAATTGTAATAAGAAATACATTAATTATCATCATATTCATTATATTTTCATTCATCATTTCATTCATTTTCATCATTATGTATTTTATCAATAAATCAAATAGAAACAATCAGTATTATCATAGAAATAAGTCACATAATAAAGAACAATGAAGATATAAACAATATCAAAATAATCAACAAAACAAATAAGAAATAAATGAAATGATAGAAATAATAAAAGATAATCAAATTGAATAATTAAAAGAAAGAAGAAAGGAATTTGTAATATTAATTTCAATGAATGAAAGTAATCAAATAAATGAAAATATGATGTAAACGGCAACGAAAAAAGGAAATAAGAGAAAAATGATGAAAAAGAATGATATGAAAGAAAAAAGTGAAATTAGGAAGTAGAAGAAGATGAAAAGAATAAAAGTAGAATGTTGAGATTATAAAATGAAAGAAGATAAAAAAGAATAATTCAAAATGAGATAATAAAAGATGAAAAGAATGATGAAATAATGGATGTATTTTTTATTACAGAAATTAGAAATATGCAATAAAAAAAGCGTTTAATTTATTGATGCAAATTATTTATCATTATTTTATTTATGCAAATTATTTTATTCTTTTTTATTTTTATTATTTTTATTTATATGTATTATTTATTATCTTTTTTCTTTTTAATATATTGATTATTTTATTTTATTATTTATCATTCTTTTATTTATTTTTCTATATTCTTTTATTTGTTCATTTTTATTATATTTATGAAACATTTCAATATTATAAATTAATTTTATTGTTTAATTATTTAAATGATTTATATTAAAATGAATTTATTCTATATTTCATTGATTTCTTTTATCATTATTTTATATTTTAATAATTTCTTTAATATCATCATTTTATATTATTATTATCTTTATTCTTTCATATTTTTATTATTTATTATTATTATTATATTTTCATTTCTTATTTTATTTTAATTTATTATTATGTTTATTTATATTTCTTTTCTTTCTTATTATTCTTCTTTATTCTTATTATTTCTTTATTTCTTATTTTTCTATTTTATTTATTTTCATTTGATTCTTATTTTCTTCTTGTTTTGATTATTTTGATTTGATTTAATTTAATTTTTATTATTATATTTTTGATTATTCTTATTTATTTATCATTTATTTATTATTTGTTTTTATTATTATCATTTGATTTATATTTATTATTTATTTCTTTTATTATCTTTCTTTTCTTTATTCTTTATTATTTATATTATATTCTTATTTCTTATTATTTATTTTTGATTTTAAATGATTGTTTCAATATTCATCATTTTATTTATATCTATTATATTAATATTATATCATTAAATTA